>NW_010389179.1:39637-43093 GCF_000710305.1 Buceros rhinoceros silvestris
TGTCCTTCTCTCAGATGGAGCCTTACAGGGCTAAACGAGCTCCATCTGCCCGGGTTTGGGGTCAGAGTTGTCCTTCTCCTAGGATGGTGCCCGAAGGCTAGTGAGCCCATCCTGCCCGTGGACACACTGTGTCTGACCCTTCAGCTGAGACCTGTCTGGCCTGGGAGACCCCACCGGAGGCACATGCCACCACCAGCACAGCTCTCAACCTCACAAGGGCACGCAAGCTCCTTCCCCACGACAAGGGAGTGCCTGTGAAAGAGTCGCTGCTCTACCTCCGGACATCACAGACCTGGGCAAGGGGCGGCTGGGGCTGCCAAGAACGGGAGTCCTGGAGGATAAGTGGCAGCATAAGAAAGTTGTATGGGGCCTGACAGGCCAACTGTTGTGTTGTGGCATAGTACCACAGCCAATAACTAGGCTCTTACTACTCTTTTCCTGCAATGGGGTATATTTGAAATTCTCTGGGGTATCCATAAAAATGAGAATGGTAGGGGTTTCTGAAGTGCATCCATCTTCTGTGATGAGAGAAAAATTTGGTTTCCTGGTCTTAAGGCAAATGCCCTGGCCAGGGTGGAGACAGCTCACATGAAGACACAGATCAGTTGAATGGCCTTCAGTTCAGGTGTCAGGACTGACAGGATTATGACTGAGTCAAGAGAACTTTAATATTAGAAAGCCAGACACAGCATTCTCTTAGACTAGATAGATAGACATTGATTATTTCAATGGAACGAAAAAAATTATATCGTTTACAAAATAAACTAATATTTTAGAGGTTTGACAGATTTGTCAACATGTAACAACATAACAAAATACGATACACTTTAAAGATTAAGTATGACTCTTACGTAATGCCAAATGAGAACTTCGGGAGCTGTTTTTACGTATCAGAGGCTTAGAACTTGGCCCTAAGAGCATTAATATTTCCTTTAGGAATAGCACATTAAGGGGAAATCCAGCAAAACCCTTCACGGTACACTACAAAACATGTCTAAAACAAATTCTGCCTCACCCACAGAGAGGTTCGATCTTTGGATAATTCAACAATTCTCATTCCTATTAAAAATATCCTTCAGATTGACATAAATTCAATCCGTACCATCTTTTCTATTACAACACAATCTCTCTATATTAGCACATGCACAGCCTAACCAAACACAAATGTTTCCTTAAACTAGTCAATCCCTGTGTATTTTGAACTAAAGCCAGCACATTGTACCTAATTAACCCTTCTGCTTCTCTGGCCATGTTTCTTGGATTGCACCTAACTAAGTATTAAACCTGTTACAATGGAATTTAAGTAAAGAGCTCATGAGGGGAAAACCGCACTCTGTTCACCATAGCCTTTAGCTGCATCAGCTAGTAAGTTTTCTAATATGGCCCATATTCCACCAAAATTCATCCCACACGTACTTCTGCAGCTGCACTGAGGGGGAAGAGGGCAGCACTGCTTCCATCCAAACAAGATTTGCAGAATCACACTATAGGATGTAAGAGCAGTATTTGCTCCTGCAGGCACAGTAACTAAATTTCCAAGCTATAATTGGATGATGTGGTTTGCACCGTCTCCAGAACCCCTTGATGGAATTACATCTGCCTGATAAATTATATAGTTTTCAGAACTGTATTTTACACAATGCATGGAGCCCTGTGTCCTAAAGTCTTGATGGTTATCATGCTCCCGACATCCCAAGAGAAACTTAAAATACAATGAGCCACCTTTTGTTCAGATGTGAGGCAGAAAGGGAATGCCCCCAAGTTAATGGGAGCTTACTCCTTGCCTAAAGGACCTTTCCTTTCACAGAGCACGTCCATTCTCCCTCCCTGGGCTAAGAAGAGGCACAGGAGGTGGCAGGAAAATGGGACATCTGCTGCTGCCTTCAACTCATTTTCTTCCTACAGAAGAGTGGTACAAACCCACAGAGCATCAGCTACCAGGTTTTCAAATGCTTGGTAAACCACAAGCATGACCAGCACCAGGGACAGGCTGCTGAGTTTGGTTTGTCTTTATTAAAGAATCCTATTATTCTTTTATAGCTGAAATTGTAATACACTGAAACAAAGTGGGAATGAAGCAGGATTAAATTCTGGGTTCCTCTGATACCTTTAAATAGAGGACAGTGTGTGTATATATATAGAGAGAGAGAGGGAGAGAGAGAGAGCAGATTTCAGTCTGAGAATGTAGAAGGAGTTGAAAAATAACCTATACAGACCTGTAGTAGTCCCAATGGCAGCCTAAGCTGCTGAGAACCGAGCAAAAAAGAGGGTCTGCCTTCCTCTGTCTATTCCCTGACTAAAAGAGAATACAGAACGAGGTTGGACAGAGAATAAATGCATGAGAAAATAGTCCTTTAGTATACTTATTTAACTAGCTCTTTTGGCTTCCACTGGTAATGTGGCAGAATATGAGACTGAACAGAGCCAGGTAGCTGCCCATGGCATAATTAAGTCTTTTAAGGCAGGAGAGAAAGGCATCAGTCTGCACAGGCTCGCAGAAAAGGGACCTTCAGTGAGCGTCCAATTTCCATGGCTGGAAACACACAGCTTCTTTAATTAATGCATCTTAGAAAGAAATTAGGGGTTTTTTAAATTTTGTTTGTTTGGTTTGTTTTATTTTAAATTTTTAAATAAAATACAGCCATTATCTGTCAGTTGAAAAGGGTGTTCTTTACATTACATCCTAATGGAGTCCCAGACAAAAAGATGCTCCCTGGCCCCAAAGTATGTAAAAGATTACTTTAAGTTTTAATACCTGAATGCTTTTTAAGCAAGAGAGTGAGTAGGAATGGGACACAAAGAAGGGAGGACCTCTCCTCCTGTTTAGAGCCAAAAATAACCGCTTTGGGTTTTGACTGCGTGCTCTGGAGCTGGGTGATCTCCCTTTTCCCACATCCACAGCAAGGGACATCTTAACACACAGCCACACTCCCCCCACTGCCACTCTTCACCCTGGGAGAAATCTGTGGAGAACAAACACCTTTTGAGAGGCTATTCAGCCCACTCAAGACACTACTGGAAACACTCGGATAATCTGGTTACCAGCAGCTTGTAAAACAACCGTAGAGTAGGATAAAAAGCTGACCTTGTAAAAGAGCGCTTGTCGATTTGTGTGACATGTTCAACACATACACCCACCTATCAGGAGCAAACATGCTCTCGAAAATTCTAGTTACAATGAAGAAGCAGCCTTAATTAAAAATACTATTTTGAGTGAACAGAAATATTTTCATTGGGCCAAAATGCATACGCATTCTTGACATATACTCATCCCAAGGTGAAGTGTAACTCTATTACAACATCTCTAGCACTAAAATCCAGAGACTCACCTAAACTGATTTTTTTAATGGATGTTTGATCTCTTCAAAGAATCCTGCCCCAAACCTCTCTCTTTGCTGAGCCTTCTCCTAATGTATCAAGCCTCAAAACAGCTTCAGTGTCCATATTCTGCCACAG
>NW_010389179.1:43245-44428 GCF_000710305.1 Buceros rhinoceros silvestris
CACTCCCGTGAGATGTACGACAAGAATATCTTAAGTGCATCTCTGTTCATTTAAGTGCCTAATTTAGGGTACGATAAATACGTACAAGCACAGATCAGGATCATATCTGGTAAGAAGCTGCCCTGATTGACGTTGATAAATACCTAGCAACTGATTTTAGTTGGAATTGGATTAATCTACCAACAGGTTAGTAAAATTAGTATCTACCTAAAAAAATACTATAACTACTCCAAATTGTCACATAGAATTACATAAAAATAACACACAGGATCAAATGAGGAATTCACGCCAGGACACCAAAAAAAACCTAGAAAGCAGCATTAAAAAAATGTGGCCTCATATTGATGACAGTACTCTATTTATTCCTAATCCAATGACATTAATGTTTATGTCTTTCTGGGTATTAATAAACCCACATTTCCCTGCAACACACAGAGACATGTTACAGATCCTTCAGCCTTATTTTTCAGGCAGATAAGCATTTGATCAATATTATTTTGCTCAGCCATGCTTTGCATGGTGTTGCCTTTTCATCTCTTGCAACAGTCTAATGCAATTAGGAGGTCTTTCCTTTTTAAAAATTCAACTCAGCTTTGTATTTCAGTACATTGTCTTTATCTGGGGACATGAGTAACACCTCTACTTAACTTTTATGGTTAAATTTTCTAAGTCTGGTGCTCTTGAGACCATTCCTGGCAGATATTTGGCATCAGATTGCTCCTGTAGAGTGGTTTACCTGCAAGCCTGCAGGATTGCAGCTGTTCATACAGCAGTATATGAGGTACCTCCACATGAATCCGCCCTCATTTTCCACCATCCAGGACTTTGACTTGACATTTTCCGTCCAGTCCATCCAGTGGTGCAAATCCCTGCGACCACAGAGCAACTTACTTACACCTTCATGCAGAGATATTAGGTATTGGTTAGACATCTCAGTGTCTGACTGGACCCCAGACAGAGTCAGTCTCTCTGGGTGACATGATGATGCCCACTGTGCCTTCAAAAGAATGAAGACCCAGAATTGCACTGGTGGCAGTTTTCAGTGGGGAAACCAGAGCCGAAAGGGCGGTCAGCCCACAGCAGGCACGCTGCCCTAATGCGTGTGTGTGCAGCAGCGCTTGTGGCAACAGACTGCTTCATTTTCAAGAACTCATCTTTATTTTTCTCCTACGGGGGGGGGGGG
>NW_010389179.1:44521-54467 GCF_000710305.1 Buceros rhinoceros silvestris
GGGGAAATCAACAAGCAAGCTGACAGGTGACAGGGGACTAAGCCACTGTCTACTAAATTCCTGGAAGGGAATAATGGACTGTGCTGTGTTTTGGATCCCTCCCTCATTTTGCCGGATTATTTTATCTTATGCATTGCTTTATATAAGCTTTGGTGCCACTTCTGCAAATAACCTGCTACACCTGATTTTGAAAAAGCAAAGCAAAGTATATCACCTTTGGAGAAGAGAGAGGGAGATGGAATTCAAAACAGAAAATACTAGTATCTGAAGCCACTGCAATTCCTTTAATCATACTAGTTAAGCTGGAAGAGAGATTTTGCAATTTTCTGAGTAAGATTTGCTGACGGCCAGGCACAAAAAGTGAGCACAGTTAACATTAGCCTGAGCAGTGCACCTTCTGGACATGTTTGTAAGCTCCTCACTGGCAGAAAACAGTCACGCTTCTCCAATCATGCTCCTGGGACAAGGAGCAGTGATTTCCCCTTCCAGATGGGTTTTACTTACAACAACATATTTAATGTTACACGTACCAAAGGGAGCAAAGTAGTAAGTAAGTTTTGCTTTGCTTTGTTTTGTTTTGTTTTTAAAGATCCAAAGCATCAGTTTAAAATTGCTGTGCCTAGCATCACTTTAAAAAACAGGTGAATATAGCATTATTGTTACCAGACCCATGTGCATTTATCTCAGAAACCAGAATACTGGGGTTTTTTAATAAGCAGAACGTTAGCATCTCACCATTCGACTAAAACTGGCATTTGTTAGATGAATTAATGAATTTTGTTTAGAGTTCCTATTCAGTTTATTTATTCTAAAAAAAAACAACTTAGGGGAGAGTGACACAATATCAGCAAATTGAAGTGATAAATTTCACAGTCAGTGGTCTTCACATCATTAACCCTTTTTTTACTATCAATTTATTAAAATGACACTATGTACTATATAAACATTAATTTCATATAAAACATGTAAATATTTTTAAAAATCAACGTAACAGTTCTTATATACCATTGGCAGAAATAGGTGCTTTCAGGGCTGCGTTCACGGAATCTAGTGTGGTGCCCTGATCTAACTTGAACCAAGGAGCCTGGATAACTGGCAGCAGCTTTCTGAATATGAAGCACTGATTTCAACGCCGTAGGATGGCACGGGAGCCCTACAAGTATTATTCTTTGAAAGGCATTTGGTCCATAGGCTTCACACAGAGAGTCTCCGTTTCTTCCGACCCTCCTTCCATTTCCCGGTCTTGCTGTCTGCTAAAGCCTGGCAGTGCGTGTGATGTGGCTGTTCAGTAGACTCAAGTATGAAAAATACTTAATAATGACTTTTTTCTCACCACAGTTAGCATGCATGAAATGAATGAGGCTTCCTGCACAAGGGATAAATCTATAACTAAATGTCAAAAACTATAACTCTCTCTGAAGGTAGCTTATTAAGAATTTGCTATGGTTCATTTTACAGGGACACTTCCATATTCCAGAGTGTCAGAGTACAGAGGAGCAGCCTGGGATCAATTCATTCTGACATAAAAAAAAAAAAAAGAGGAGATAAAAAAAAAGAGAAAGGAGGGAGAACAGAACTGGCATCTAAGAAAGCATCTGGACTCATTCAAAGATAAAGCAGATTCAAGATTCATTAATGAGCCCCGCAGTCCCAATCAGTCAGGTTCTGTGAAACAGTCAGGGTGATTACAGTTCACTGGAGGAATGCATGGCAGCCCTGAAGCCCCATTTGCTTAAACAGCACGATACAGTTCTTCCTCCCAAACCACGTATTAAAGCTCTATAGAAAAAAATAGCATAAGAGGGAAATACACGGTACATGTATGCCAGAAGAGAGCAGCACCAAGGCTGTTGGGAGGAAAGTAAATCAATGACTAAAGTACACTCAGGTTTCTGCTACTAGTAGCTTTTAAAAGCATTACTGAATCCATACAAGGTTCCGTTTAAAGGCAATAGCAAAATGCAGTTCTAATTCTGCAAACTGAGAGGAAGAGAGACAGAACACAGGTTTGGGGTTAACAAGGAAAAAGAAAATCAGTTCTAGGGGGTGGCTAGAAAAACTGCAAGAGAAAAGCTCCACTCTGGAAAATGACGTCGCTGTGGTGATGTTCTCACCAGAACATGATGGGGAAGGCTTCAACACCACTGGAAAAGAAAACTCTATACTGCCTCCTCCAACAGACAAACGTGGATATTCTTTGCCATCCTCTCCCGGCTGCAAAATGAGGTATGAGCATTTTCCACCTTTCGAGAAGCTTTTAGATCTCTCTGCAGCAGAAAAATGACAATGAAGGTCAGGTGCAGCTCAAGGGAGCACTGCTCAGCCTGTCTGCTGCCTCCAAACTGCTGCAGAGGACAATGGTGAAAAGAGGAAGTATGAAAAGCCACAGTGTGTCCCCGCTGGCTCAGTGGGACCGCCCTGGCAACCTGTGTCAACAAACGCACAGCCCCGAAGGTATTTATTTATGAATGCGCTTTCACAATAGCTGTCTGATAGCTGAGACGGACAGTTACCAAACTACCTGGGTGGTTATTTGCTAAGTACTCAATCAAAGGGATGAAGACACGCTCTAGCAGCTCTGTGATATCCTGCAGCATTCCTGGGAACTACCACCTCTTACTGCCAAAAGCCTGATGCCACCTTGTTTGCATTTAAGTGTAAACTCCTGGAGCAAGCCTGAACCAGAGATGTTTGCAACATATCTTGGCTTTGTTCAGCTCTCAGACTTCTCCAGCTCTAGAGCAAACAGTTTTCCCGCTTGCATATGTTATTACCAAGTTTTTACACTGAGCTTTCTATCCTAGCACTTGTAAATAATAATTAAATAAATAAAGAGCCATCTCTCCATCCCTTTTATCTTTTGGGGTTATTTTAAATGCCACATCAGAAATTAAACCCATCTTCTCATGAACTAAAAGCACCAGCACTCCCAGACCTGTGCGTCTTTTATGGAAGTTGATCTGTAAGAACCTGTTTATCAGAAAGAAAATGACTGCTTGGCCCAGAGTTTGGACTTTTAGGTGTTTCCTGCCTTGAATTTGCAGATGATCCACAAGAAAAAAAAAACACAGGAAGAAAAAATTGGGACAGTCTTAAAGGTTCACAAAAGCAATGGTAATTGTAAACCACCCAACACACCTTTATGGTGTTGGGTGGGGATAACGTCATCAGTAGAAGTGCACAGGTATCTCTAATAAGCCAGCTATTTTACCTTGGTGCCTCCTGTCCTCACCTTGACAGCTCTGGCTTTGGGTGTCAGTTAGGTTGGATGTGGTCTGGAAAGGAGATGGTGCAGAGCTGGGGGGAGCCCCCCCCCAAAAAAAAGCAAGTCTGGGCAGAAAGTTAACATTGAGGGTCTCTTCTTATCTCCTTTAAAAAAACCTGTAAATAAATGCAAGTGCAAGGGAAGGCCTCTGACTTTTCCAAATATAAAGTCTGGTCAAGGCTGTGAGAAATAAATAACCTGTGATTTTTAAGTAGCTTTTCACTCTCTCTTTCAGAGAAGATGCTTCAAACTGATCACAGCAGCATTACCTGGGTGAGAATCGCTCAAACGCCACTTCTGCTGTTTTTTCCCTCATGAAAACAAGCAAGTCTGATGTTATCGCATCACCCGACATTGACGAGGTACTGCTGCTGCCATTTGGGGAGTGAAAGTTAACAAAGCTTGAATATTTTAAACGATGAACAAGCCAACAACTCTCCACCACAAATAGATACATACAGATCAAGTGAAAATATTTTAAAAACCCCCCTTTGTTTTAAAAAGGATGTTTAAACATGTTGCTAAGGAATCTCCCGATTCCCAGGGTCACTCCACATGCTCTCACAGGGGATGATGGCAGATCTAGTGCCCAAGTATCTTGCTGAATAGACTTGTGACATGAACCATACTTAAATAATCCCCATTGCTTATTCTTATGTGTGTCAGAAGCACTTTAACTCTGCTTTCCTTTCTGCCCTGCCCATTTGTTCCGTGCTCCTGGGCAGCTGGAGCTGACTGATGCGCCATCAAAAGCAATGCAAAGGGCAGTGCTGACCAGGGGATTGTCCCAAACCCTTCCAGTTCTGGAAGACTCTTCCCAAGTGCATCCTGGCACAGCAGCAGCCGTACCCGTGCTCAGGTCCTGAGTCTGATGAGTGCTTGGAGAGGGACCACCACGGTTTATCTGCCAGATGAGCAAGCACTTCTAATGACCTAATGCAGGTAAGAGGCTTGTTCAGTAACTCCGCTGGAGTTCAAGGATGACTCACACCAGCAAAGTCTGTGTCAGGACAAAGCTGAAAAAGATTAGATAAATGCTACATTTCAAAACCCTTTCCACTTGTGTGGGTTTTTTTTCTATTATGGCACTTTGATGCATTTAGAATCATACAAAATTTTGAGTACAGAGAAACATGTTATGTAAGTAATGTATATTACACATATACTACATTTTATATTAAAGTTATTAGAAAGACACCTCTGATGCACATAATGCAACTGGGGGTCTGTGATCTCTCCAAGAGGCAAGGCAAGAGATTTCTTCTGGAAACTTCTGGGCAGGAGACACTGGCGTTTGCAAAGGAACAAACTGAAAAACTCTCTTCTTCTCTCACCTGACATAATTTTCTGCCTGATTTCTCCTGCCTGTTTTAGAAGCGCTACTTTTTCACTCTCGTAGAGAAGAGATAATGCCTCTCATCCAAAAAAGCTCCCATTTTAATCACATTAGCATTAATTAGGAGAAAAAAAAAATTCTAATGACAGTACTAATTACTTGCAAAGATCTCAATACCTTCAAAGCATTGCATGAGAATGAGTAGAGTAATGCACAACTGTGCATGCCTTTTATGAACTCCAGTATTATTTGGTGTTCATTAAATATTTTCTGGAATTAAAATGCACGGTACTTTATAACTGAAAGCCCAATTGTTTCAAAGAACAGAATCCACAGAAGCAGCTTTCTATGATGGAAGAAAGTTTAATTTTCTCACCAGAAGAACATAACATGTTTAGCTTAGCGTGTTTACTGTTTATCTTATTATTCCAGGGAGCACTGCACATTGCAGTTGTGTGTCTGTTTTTCTGAGGGACTGTGGATAAGTACAGTTTATTAAACCCTGCTGAGACAATCTGTTGTGTCTGTCTGTTTTAATGTTGTTATAAGTCAGTTAGGCATGTACCATACTTGTTAGCTGCACATATACTAATTTAATGTATTGATGGGCTGTCAGTACAAATACCTAATGAATATTAAAATACAAACTCAGATACAGAAATGCAAAGCAGAGCCAGCATGTGGTCAACATTTTGAGGGACAGGCAGAGAAAGGAAAAGACCAGAGTTCAGAGTAAATGACAGTAAACACTCATGAAATGAACCTGAAAACAAATCACTAGCAGCTTCCTGGGAAAGATGGAGGAAAATAATAATTAATGGTCTCAAAACCACGGGCTCTAAATATACGCTGTGAACTTTGTCTTCTGCCAGCTGATTTCAATATAAATGAAACAAAAGACCATTAAGAGACCAGTATGCCAGTAAGACAAAGAGAACTGGAGAAAACAGAATAAAGACACTGTACCGGGGGAGGGAGGAAAGAAGGAGAACTCTCCCACTGTCTCTTCCGCGATGCTAATTTTCTGTTTAACAATGGCTCCAAAAATGGATAGCAGTTGATACTTTGCATGTTCTGCATAACAAAGTCTTTCAGCAAAAGCATGTACGTACAAATCTCTCCTGCTTCAAGTGAATGTGGCAGGAGTTTGCTGGGCGTGCTTCCCTCTATTAGATCATATTTAGAGCTGCAGCCAGCTGCGCGTTGGAGATTCAAAGCATTATGCACCATTCAGTCCAAGTTCAGAGGCTTGCTGTCTCTCCTTCAAGAGGTTTGAAGAGAAAAGCAAATTATAAAGAGAAACCCCTTGGGCCAGAGGAGAAAATATCAAACCAGTGCAAGTGGGGAGGCAGCGGGGTAGAGACATGTGAGCAGCCACAGGGCTGATGCAACCAGGAGAAACAGCCCTAGTTGTGCAGGATCCTCCTTCTCCCTGTCCCACCTCTCCAAAATCATAAATGCCTCTCGGGAGTGACAGGGAACTGGTGTATCTATCTACCAGTTGCAGAAAAGGGAAGAAGAAAAGAGCAGTTAAATAGCAGGAGAGGAGGAGGGAACTCATGGTGGGTTCCTACTTGGGAACACCTGCCAGTGCAGAAGGGTCACGGAAAAGGGCCCAGTCCAAAAAAGCTGCCCCTGGAGCACGTGGCTCCTTCCCAGCTGGAAAGCCTACATGGACTTCTTGCTTCTGCTCTCTGGGGTGGTGACACACCACTGCCCATCCCGCAGGGACAGTGGGGATCTGCAGCATCCCAGGGATGAAAGGACTGCAATGCAGATGCTGCGTGCTTATCAGCGTGCAGGGACACGTGGAGGCGTTGGGAAATCTCTCTCTGCAGGCAGTGAGGGAGATGCAAAGCAGAAGCAGGCTCCATCCACCACTGTTAGGAAGAGGGGTCAGTTTTGATTTAGAGGTGAGTGATGTTTCTCAGCAGAGACCTTCATGCAGGAGACAATGGGGGGAAAACTTGCAGATTTATCTACTGCAGAGCCTTCCTAGTTTGCAGCCAACAGCTGTGTTTGCTGATGGGGAACAGAAAATCATGGATTCATGGATCAAATGTGCAATGGCTTGTCAAAATTTCAAGCATTACATAAACACCCAGTGGAAAGACAGACAGCAAGCTTTTGAAATGAAAGGGAAAATCAGTGAAATTGTGAAACTACATTAAGAATCAGAATTCCACATTACATTAATTATATGCTTCCCTGGTGGCATCAGTCACCAAAAGATTTACCAATAATCTTCTGATTTAAATAAAACCTAATGTGATCAAATACCTCACCTTTCCATTTGAGATAGCAAACTTACAGATTTCTTTAATATTTCTCCTCCCCCTTCACTGTTCCTCTTCCCCACTGCTCCCTCTTCCTCTTCAAATGACTTCAAATGTCTGCCTACAAAGCTACAAGGTGTAGAAAGCTCTCTGCTTCCTGATCATTTGGGCTCTGGCTGCTCCTACCGCAGCCAGGAGGGCAGTCGCAGTGGTGGCCATCAGAAAATCAGCTTGAGGAACCGTGGCTGGGTGGCAAACTGGGATAGTAGAGGAGGAAAGACTAATCGTAGCCTGGCAAAGAGGTACCTGATTTTAGAGGGGAGCAGTCTCCCCAGGTGAAGCAGTATGGGCAGGGACACTCCTGGCAGAAGATGGAAAGCAGAGCTACTGAGGAGAAAGAGCACGTATTTTGAATCCAAGGGGACCTACAGTTTTGGGACAGCGAAGAGCTGAAGTTTCTACTCATTAGAGCTTTCTTACTCAAACCAGAAAGTGTGTTCTGGAGAGCTCAGTGCAAAGCCACTGCCAGACTTCTAGGGAAGAAAAGCGGAATCCAGAGAAGCATTACCGCCTAGGTCCAACCCATCTGTAAGTAAGTCACTATTCTCCTAATTTCCAGGGTTTTTATTTGCTTTCAAGGCCTGGTACACAAAGGTAGATGTCAAGCAAACATTCAGTTCAGTTTAATATGATAGAGTGTAAATAACACAGACTCTATATTTGGTGTTCACTAAATAAGACTGCATTATTCCTGTCTCTTGTGGCTTTTTTCATTGTTTCTGGCAGGAAAACATAGAAAGGCAGGAAATCACTTACTCTGAGGTAGAGGCTTTGCTTCTGTAATAACTCACTAAAGGCCTAATCCTGTTGGACTTTGTCGGGACAAAGGATGTTTAATTTAATCAAGTATTAAGGTCACACACAAAACAAATAATAAGGAAAACAAAGACAAAATAAAATGGAACCCTTCCACCAACAGGCTGAAGGCAAGAAAAAGAAGAAATAGCCTAACTGATGGCTTAATGGATTAACAGCTAGAAATATTTGCTACTCCCAGGAAACAACTGAAACATCTGAAATCACCTTTTAAAACAGAAAACAGCTCCCATTGCTGGAAATGGATAAGCCCGTAAAATGTTTTGCTGCGCAACAGCAGTGCTGAACTGAGCAGTGGCACGAGTGTGTGAAAACACACTAATTTCCCCAGAAATAGGAACGAGAGGAGGAATGTGGGCTCCGCTCCATGTGCCTCCACCTGAGGAGGGATGAGCTGATGCTGTGGCTCCCAGGAGGTGAGGCCAGGACACGGTGGAGGTGTGCTGAATGAGAGGCAGAATAAATCCCCGCTCAGCTGAAGCTGAGCACGGATGAGGTGAGCATGGGGAGGAGTAAGTGTGCCCACCGGGGTGAAACATTTCCAAATTCAAGCAGCCATCCATACATCCATCATCCAGGCACTGGGGCAAAGAAAGCAACCTCCTAATGACTCACCCATTTCCCTTGTTCAGGCACCTTAACAGCAACCACAGAAGAAACCACCTTGAAAGCTTGCCTTGGCTAATGTATGCAACCTCAGGTTCCCTCGGTGTCACTCCTGCCTGCTGCCTCCTTCAGCCCTGCCACATGCCAGGCCCACTCAGCTTGCCTTGCTATTACCTGGAGGCTGGGTGTGCAAGTTAACTACTGTGCAATCCTGCTGCTTCAGCTGCAGGCTCAAGCATCATCTGCTGAGAGATTTCAAAATATCTCCTTTTGCATTGCCCTGGTCTTGCAATTTCCATGATGTTAAGGGTCCAGAAGATAAACTGGTCTCTGTCACTGTCATTGGAGGAACTGAGGAACCAGAAATGTATTGCAACTAAATTTCACATTTGAAACTATGTAAAGTTAGTTCCAATCAAGCCATCACTTGTCAAAAATTAAGAGAAGGCCTTCATTAGGCCTCATTTCAGCTGGTTCGAAATCAGTAATTAACTTCTCAGAGAAAACAGATGTTTTGCAGGCAATCGGAGATGACATTTTTTGTGTGCGATGCACTTTTTGAGCCAAAAGAGGCTGCACATTGACAGTAAACATTATGCCAACAAACCTCGGTAGGCTGGAAGAATCTTTTGCCCAAATTTGGGATGGTTTTTAACAGCCGGCAGATTAAAGCTGAAGTAAGGCAACACATTTAAACTGCAGTAAGCAGAGCATTAGCGATGCGAGGTGTTCCTATTAACCACTAGCAGAAACGACAGAGGAATAAAGGCAGCAGCGATCAGCTCTGCTCTGTGCTGCTGCTGGCTGAGGAGCCTTGGTATTGGAAGAAGAAAGCAGGGGGAGAGGCAAAGCGACACTGCGCACCACAAACCCTATACTGCAGGGCCTCCAGGGTAGGAATGCTCCAGCTCACGAGTGCTTTCATCTCAGGGGGATCTCATGCAGACCAGACCAAGGAGCAGCTGCAGGCTGCAAAACTGCTGGCAGACCTTGTTGGACAAGTTGCACCAGTCACAGACACGGAAAGGCTGGGTTTGGCTTTTGCACTGGCTAGTTAGTCGTTCCTCACTTGCTTTTTTAAAAGAACTGGGAATGTGGGAAATGATAGGAAGGTCTGTCTTATTTCACACTGGAAAATGCTTGATACAGCCTAAAATCAGCAAGCTCTGTGAAATGCTGCAAGTTGTTTAAGCAAACACATCTGCACACACAAGCACAAGTATTGAGAATGCAGCTGACAACCATAAAACACGCCAACCCACGGTGCATACAGAAAGGGAAAAGAAAGCTGTCACTTTGGTGCTCAGACGCCACAGTGATGGACACCATACAAATGGATAGTGCTCATCTAATATAGATTAGATAGAGGTTGCCCAAAAGACTAACATTATGGAATACAAAAGCTCTGAAACTCGGGTAAACCAATAATATAAAATTTCCTGTGGCAAGGCATGCGACAGGAAAGCGAGGCTTTTGTCATTAATGAGCAGAAAAAATACTTGATTCATTCCACCTCAAAAAAACCCAAGGCAGCAGAAGCATAGGGAAATGCAGAGGATAGATGAAGCGCTGGGACAGGCAGAGGAC
>NW_010389179.1:54583-63565 GCF_000710305.1 Buceros rhinoceros silvestris
TTTGTCAGGAAATGAACCGAGCGATCTAACAAGAATATTCTATCTCTAGCTCCTGCTCCTGTGTTAAGGACAGGGTTTTCTTCACTTTGCAGAACTGCCTCTGCCCTAGATAGGGCAGCGTGGGAGAAAACACGCAAAGGGAAATTCCCTGGCCTCTTTCTGAAGGGGTAAAAGCATGCAAACCTGCTAACCTGCACCCTCGCCTTCTTTCAGAGGGTCTCAGCTGCCACAGCTCTATCCAAGTACCAGTGCAGCCTTTGCTGCTCCCAGCTAGGAATCGAACTGGTAGCTTTTATGTTGTAAAATAAATTTAATATAACTGGGAGGATCAATTTTATTTTGTTTTGTTCTAAACTGGGATCTACTTCTTGACATGGATGATTAAGTAAAGTAGAACGAAAAGGACTGGGAATGAATGAAAACCTATTTAACAGGGCAGCAGCACTACCTGTAAGGAATAACAACAAAAAGACAATGCAGAGTATTTAAGGTGGTGGATGACATTTCATGTTCATCTCATCATGCCAGCACAGTCCAGCTACTCTGAAATTTGTTTACGTAAATCAAAAAGACAGACACAACACACTGTGGCAATATGCAATTTGATGAGAGAAAATTAAATTCCGTACAGCAGCGACATCCAGCACTGTTACGGATGCAGACCCCTGGAACATTTTTTTATTGTAATCTCTGTTATACAAGGCTTTGAAATGTGGCCATAAAAAACTTGCTTCATAATAAGACTTGGCATGCAGCACAAGAAGATCTTAGTGCAGAAAAGAGTTGTTGATTTCCTCTCTTCTCCCTGCACAGACCAAATCCTAAATTCACTTACAAAATGAAAACAAATAAATACATTTTCATTAAAGATGAATTAAGCATGACAGTTTGGCCTGTCTTACGCGCAAAAGAGAGAAAATAGGGTTGTTCCTCATTTAGAAATATACTGCCTTCACGGGCCACAATGGCAGCTGGGAGCTAAACAATGAAACCGAGCAACTCTGCACAGTGATTTAATTGCTTAGGGTATTTTAACAAGCTCCACAGCAGACAGGATAGCTATTGTTAAAAACAGAGTTTGCTTTCTCAAAGCTCCCCATTATACTTCACCTAAATATGTAATCAGAACTGGCCTAAAGCTGTTAAAGCCTGTAAAGCCGAAAGTTTCGTATTTGCACTGTGCCATGTGGGTAAATCAGCCCAAACAGACCTTGCAAAAACAGGGCAAGGGAAGGAATCTCCAAGTCTTGCTGGGACAGAAGAAGAGCTCCACAGATCTCTCATGGTAGTACAGCCCTTGCTGGGTCTGCTTTCCCAACAGAGGCTTTTTGCAGCATCTGACTCTTTTTCTCCCCATGGAAAGGATGCTCGGCTTGCTGGAACAGATTTGTGCCAAATGCAAGAAATCTCAAAGGATCAAACAAACCAGGGGACAATGTTTTTTCACAAACACCTTCTGTGCAGGCTGACGTATACAAAAGCTCTACTTTTAAGATGACCGAAGCCTGCATACCACTACACAATAAATTAAACCTGAACATAGGTATGCTCATTAAAGAAGTGCTGTCAAAGCCAAGTATCAACTTCAGCAAATCCTTACTTGCTTCAGTAACAAATTGCGCAAACAAAAAACCCCAAAGTTTGCTGCAGCGAGCTGATCCTCCGGGATCTAGTAGATGGTTGAGAATAGGTGAAAAAAGACTTGCAGGATTCTGACTTATCCCTGCCTTTTGTCCAGCCAGTCTGAAGGCGACGCTTTAATGCACTCTTTCTAAGAAGGGATAGAAATTAATGCTGATTTGGTAGAATACAAGGAAAACTCCAAATTCTGAAAAATTAAAACACAGCTCTGCCTTTTACAAATCTGACAGTGCACCAAGTTAAATGCTTTCCATAGTTACTCACGCATAATTACAAAAGACTTAAATAGCTGCTTTATGAGTTTTAACAAAGGCAGAAGGCGCCCAATGTATGAGACTGCTGTGTTAGCAATACTGGCAGGGTCTGTACAAAAGCAAGCATTTTCCAGTAGGTCTGAGTTGCTCAGTATATGTAGCTCACACTTTCGAAAAGCCAAACAAAAACCCCCTCTCCATTCGGTGAATTTGATTCCTGGCTATTGTGTCCCAACTTTGCCAATGGCTGTTACATACAGGTATCCTTTATGTAATAGATGCCTCTATTACATTTTATTTCCTTGGCTCCCACCAACAGTTTCTAGAAAGAATGCGCTGTTACTCACTTAAATTGGACAATTCAACAATAGTGGAGGGAATAATGGAGAGAAACCACAATCCCTCAAAGTGATAATAACCTGCAGAGATATTTCACCGCTCATTTTTTAAACAAAAGCTGACATTTCTCATTATTTCAGAGTGCAGACTGCCTAATCCAGAAGTATATCTATCACAAGTAATTCAGGTACAGAACTGACATTGCAATTATTTTTACCAGCCGAAAATGAACTATGTCTCAATGACCACAGATCAAATCTCTCCTACAGATACAGTGGTATATACCTGCATTGGAAACCTTCAATTATTGGAATGAAAACATGCAGTTGTCCATCCAAAGAAAGTGTTTCGGGAAGAAAGTGTCTCTCTTTGATTCCATTTATTACTTTCCAATAGCCCATCTCTGTCAAATAGCAACAGCATTTTATATGTTATTTAACATGTAAAAATCCATCAGAAAGCATAATGAACTCATCTAGCAAGCAGAGATAACAGCAGTTCTAGTGCAAAATGCTCACAATAACCTTTCAATCCACGGGAAGTGCACCAGAGTCTAGATTTTGCTGGAGACTTGAAGGCACGCCTGGATTTGCTAAAAGGTTCAGGACCCAAGCGAAGAGCACTGAGGCAATTTACGTTTTTCATCTCACAGCTCTTACGTAAAACCAGGCTTTTGGTGGCAATCACAAATACTACCTCTGACTACAAGAAAAGGAGAAAAAAAGACTTTGTTCTACTTTTAACAAGACTATTCTGCATTTTTTTTGCAAGTAAGTGTAGTAAATCTCAATGGCACCATAGAAAAATTCAAGATTCCTGTAATTGTCCTATTACAATGAATAATCAGAGACCAAGCGCTGAGTTATTATAATCAGCTACATCTCTGATGCAATTTGCAATTATTATTCTCCAGGTTCGCAAAGAATAGAGACTTGCTTGGAAGAATTAAGGTTTAGTTTACAACAATGGCATTTTCTTCTGTGCTGAAGGAGTGTGAGTGTAAGAAAAGTGAATGGAATTGAGCTCTCTTGAAAAAAAAGAACTGAATAACCAAATAAAGGGGCTTTTTTGGCTGAAGTACAGTAATACATTCGTATTGGGCCTTTTCCTACATGAATGAACAAACTGCATTGGTACATTGCTACTTAATTACACGACTGAGTTTTTTTCTATCAAAGGCCATCTTCAGTTTGAGAGAGAGCAAAACCAAACAAACAAAAAAGGTAACACCCCTGTATTTATACTTCCTATATTTATGATTTTTTCTGAGGTTTCAGTAAAAGTTATTTACCGTATTGAGGGTTGGAGTGCATAGCTGATGAGGAACAGTATACCATTCCAGCTAGGAATTCATCACTTGAATGAGGACAACAGAGGCTGGGGTGTAACAGTGACTACAAACACCAGCACAATGACGTTGAAAAATGGGCAAATGCTGGGCCAGAATACGCTGAGCAAGGTGTTTCTGATTCAAATTGTGGAAGGTACAAGTGTGATCTCATCCAACACAACCTGAACAATCATCTTACCCATCTGCAAGAAACCAGAACTGGTGCAGATAAGAGATACAGGGATGAACGAGAGGACAGACACCTTATCTCAGGAGAATAAAAGCCTTTCTGACATGTATGAAAACGAGAAGAACAAAGAATGACTGAAGGCAGAAACAGTGACAGGGAGAAAAGCAGTGTGAGGGAAAAGCCAGCGTTAACAAAAGCAAACAGTTACACACTGGCGATGAGGAAATCCAGACTGTAAAGAATGCCCGGGGAGTAACACGAAGGAGGAAAAACTTCCCAGCAGAAACAGCACCAGAAAAACAAGAGACTTTGCAGGGGAAAACACTCCAGTGAACAGAAGTCCTCCAGATGGGTACTGAGATGGTGCTTGCTGAAGTTACAGAAGAACTCATACGGTGTGCGCACCCACCAAAGCCGGGTAATGGATTCGGTGATCCAGCAGATCCCTTTGATACTTATGGTCATGTAACAGCAATAAAGCAAATCGCCTGTAGCTTAGTCACTTGGGTCTTCTATCAGACAAATGATTTTGGACTGCAGATCTAAAACAAGCACCCCAGTGCAGCAGTAATGGGTTATGACATGTCTCGTTAGTGTTCCCTCAATGGTAAGGGAGACACGTGGAGGATGAAGGACATCAGATCTCTCATCTCACTGCTCTCCCTTCCTCCTGCCAGTGCCCCTTGGTGTTCCCTCTCTGTGGGTCTGCCTGGGAAACCTGGTGTGGGGCACTCGGCTTGCCCAGCTGCAAACCCCAGACCTAGCTCCCTGTATAGCCAAAATGTGAGAGGGGTCTCTGCCCAAAGACCACAGCAGAGGCAATTTGGAGCACCTAAGGGAAAATAACCTCTGGAGATGCTTGTGTGGTGCACAGCTGTCTATAGCTGGCTTTTGAAAACAGTTTAGCTTTCGAAGCCTAGAGTAAGCATCCATATAATAGTAATGAACCGCTAACTTTATGAATGCCAACCGTGCTTACTTAAAATACTATCATAAGTGAGCATATAAATAGCTAAGTAAATGCAAAGTTATTTCAGAACTCCACAGGGGATATTAATACTGATACTTCACTCTGGTGAGATCCTGAAGACTCTACTCAAAAGTTAAGGTTCTCTTATTAAAAATACACTTAAGGCTTTCTAGTCCAGCAGAGATTTATTTACAGCAACCCACTTTTAGTACTGAGGGCTTATAACACTATTACTCTGGCTTTATTATTAGTGTGTAAAATACATATACTATTGAGTTGAAGGTCAAGTCCAAGTGTTTGATGGAAGCATTGTTAAGAGACCACTCCTCCTTTCTGTGAGGATTTTCCACTCTTTACTCTGTGCTAACATGTGATGCTGGGGAGTACTTTCTTTCCTCTCACTTCACCAGCCCTCTAAACATCTGTAATATCAAACCACTCTCTCTAGTGCCTTTTGATGATAATAACTCTTGATACACCATGTCAGCACACCTATGAAATTAAAGCATGTTATGGCAAAATGCCTTCCAACACTGTTAAAAGTTTTTGCCTCCCACATGAAATGAATCATTCCAGAATTAGTTTCCTTTTGGCTTTGCTGTCAAGTTCTCTATAGCAAAACCTGCCAAGGGTTTTATAATGGCTCCTATCACCTTGCATCCGAGTGCCTCAGAAACACATACGGTTGACTTCAGCTATCGCTTTAGCCATAATTTCATCCTAAACAACCTCAAGCCCATAAAAGCCACAGAAGAAAAATTCCCACTTTATTATCATATCAAACATGTCATGTTCTTGAAATAGACCACCATCACGAGGCTTTAATCCTCTTTCAAATTCCCCTAAACACCATCAATCAGAAAACTGTCCACTCAGGTGTGACAAGAAACCTGTTTCCATTCCCCTGAGACCCTGGTGAAATGAGTATTATTAGCCCATTTTTTCCTTTAGAGGGGTTCATTACAAAAGAGCGAAGCATCGAGAAATAGTCTCCAGCACAAGATCAATATTGATACATTCCCTGTTGAGAAGTTTTAAGACACTACCCAACATGCACCAAAAACCTTTGCTGTTTTCCACGGTGCGGGGTTAAGAAAGGTGCTGGAAAAACGGCTGTGTGACTTCAGTAGGCATGTCACAGGGCCTCCCTGCAGCACAACTGAGGCACGCATGTGACAACCTGTGTGCAAAGATGCCTCCTTTCCCTCCAGTATGGAAGCCAGACTCTCAACAGAGAAGCAGACAACTTGCTCAGAGTCAGAAGCAGACAACTCTGTCAATCAACAAGCTAAAGATCATTCTTCTCTTTGCCTAAAAATAAACCGACCATCAAGCAGCCTGGGATATTTCAAACATTTCTGATTGCGTCAAGCTGCTCAGCAAAACAGCAAATTCCTACCAAGGGGTGCCAGAGTCATAATTTTGTCCTATTATGTATATTGGACTTAAAGGGCTGTGAAGCATTTTCTCCAAATTTTGACAGAAATTAATTTGATCTTATGTCTTATCTTATGTTATAGACTGAAAAAAATCTAATACACATTTCTCCTCCTTCCTAGACTTGTTTTGCTTGGAAATGGTCATTTTATTTTAAGAAAAGATGATCCTGGGAGAGCATATTTTAATAGGTATTTATAGTAATACTGCTTCAAGGCCCCCCTCTACTGATTTTCTCTGTGATAAATCCTCTGATAAATCTACTGATTTTCTCTGTGTGTTTTACCAAAAAGAGCACTGATAAATTACTCTTACAAACACCTGGTGCATTTACGTAATTTTCTTTATCTTGCCTTTTGTCTGTCAATTTACGGCTCTTTACAAGGATTTCAACTTCTTCAGTCAATATAGACAAAATTCCAGTGGGGGAAATTTAGTGGGTGGAGAAATTTAGTAGCTGAGGGTATGAAGCCTTCTATTCAGTGTTTATTACCTGGTAAAAAACCCCTGTAATTCAGTTAGCGGTAATGGTACGCTGTTACCACGCATGGATCTTCTTCAAACTTATGCAAAGAAGTTTTCGGTCTTAGTTCTGCCTCAGCTTCATAAAAAAAAAAACAAAAAACCAACCCACTCCACCCATGTTGGAAGTGTCAATATGCAGGCCCAATGCTCAAAAGCACCGAGATGGAAATACCAGCCTGTGGGGCCCCTCCACAACATTACACGGTCAGACGACAGGAGCTGTGCAGGCTAGCTTCCACTTCTGCAGTCCTTCTTCCCTAGAGCATCAGGGAAGCCGGGGCTAAGCATCGTGGAGAGGCTAAAGGAGCGTCACGACAGTCCATGTTTTTTCAAACATGTCTTGGGGCTCCTTTGTAAACTACTTCCCAGTATAAAATGGCTAAATCACATGCAGGGTGGGCCAGCACATGACTACCATAGCAACCTGAAGAATGACTTCACAGAGAATCACCCATTTCTTTTACCAGTTGTTCCAAATGTCATAGTGATTGTTAAAAACCAAACCAGTAATATTCATCTAGAAGCTAATGTGAAAGACACACATAGGATACTGAAGTACCTATCTACCAACTGCTGCAGCCCCAAACATTTTGGTCACTAAGCAGTATTAGTAACAGATATTTTTCGCTTCTTTGAAGTGCTACTTCTCCCGGCCATCAGCTTTCCTATACTCCTCCAAGCATACCAGTAGCAACCATCTGACAGTAATCGCCATGACAACTGATGCTGGTCCCAGGAGTATGAAAGACAATACCGCCGGCAAAATTCAATAAGCAGTGTAATGAAGTAGAACAGACCACAGGAAGTTAGTTGTGGGTTCATGGTATGGGCAGTGAGCAATATGGAGGATTCTTTGGGTGTCCTGGGGCTATCCACATCCCAGGCTGGAGCATTCACATATGCTGCTAAGGGTGACCTAAGTGCACTGAATAAGATGGAGAGATGCTGTCAAGGAATGACCTATAAGCTTGGAGGAGAAAGGCAGCAGGCTGATGGCAAGGGAAAGGCAGTTTTAAATTAACAGATTTGCTGTAAAGGCCATTACAACATCTACTCCAGCGTCCTGGTCCACAAAGGATCTCAGACGGATATAGGAAAAGCTGGAGGAGTATCTTCAGAGCACAAATTAGGATTAGGCATCCTCCTCCCACGCACTTTCAACTTCCCAAGCTTTCAGTGTATTGGGCTTCCCATCCTTGCCACAAAGTGATCATCCAAAGAGAAAAATTTAACTTATTCTTACAAAACTGAAAAGATAAGAAATAAGCACACTTGTTTTTAGCTACTCAAGTTCTTATAACTAAGGAAAAGCCTTAGGTGTAAGCATAAGTTAACTGCATGGCATCATCATAAGGCTGATTCAGAGCTGGCTGACAGAATTAATTGCATCCCTTACCTTCAGGTTTCTTTGATGTGGAACCTTAATTCAGACTTTCCTCATTTCATGATGACTGATTCTGGAATTATTATAAGCGTTCTCTTCTATTTCTTTCTATCAAATGGGTTTCTACTTTCAACTTTAACAAAGATTTCAATTTAAGAGCCTCTAATGACATTTAAGTATCTAGCTAATTCAGCTAACTACAGTGTTATTGTGGAGCAGACAGGGTAACACAGGAGAAATGGTGTGCTAAGACCAGCAGTTCTGACTGACAAGGCCTTGAGCAATTGCCTCATAAGTTTGTAATTTGTTCCCTGCTTTGAGTAAAAAGGAACCCCTGAATGTCATCCTGTTTCCTCCTTCAACCACAGATTACTCCATTTCATTAAAACCAAACCCAAAAACTTGGCTGAAATTTCTTCGAAAGGAAGCCTTTCAGTGGCTCAAGTTCAGAGCAGGTAACAAACCTCCAGTAAGGAAAATATTCTCTAGAAAAGCAAATGTTGCCAAGAAAGCTTCTTGCTACCCTGCTGTCAAAGCACTATGACTCAAGACAAGCACCACTAATGCTCCAGTGCTGACTGCTGAAAAGAACAGCGGCAATACGGAACTTTCTCGCCCCGATGCAATGTTTACATTAGTGCTGGCAGTATGGTAAGAGGCTCCTGAAGTCCAGCATCAGCCTATGAAGAAGACGACTTCGGTTTGTTGGCACCACAGTGGGTATACTGCCATATCCACACACAGTAAACCATCAGTTTTACCTGCTAGCATCACAAACTGAACTTTAAGAAGGCGCCTGCAGATAGGAATAAACTATGCTGTTTTTCCAAATCAGCGCAGACCTGCAACATCTCTCCTGATGACTAAAGATACTGTGCTATTTCCACAGAGGTAACCCACACCATTCCCATG
>NW_010389179.1:63652-102540 GCF_000710305.1 Buceros rhinoceros silvestris
AATAAAGATACTGTGCTATTTACACAGAGGTAACCCACACCATTACTATTAAGATTCAGCCCTGTGATAATGCCAGCTGTAAAGGATCGGCTAGATGTAGATTAGTGATCTAAACGGCTGTAACATTTAAAAATTTTAGCAAGTTGCTTATTGCCTGGTCGAGGTGGAAGGCTGGCATCTCTACTTTTTCCTCAGTTTGGAAAAAGATACTCGTGTGTATGCAGGTGCCTGTGGGGGATGAGAGAGTTTCTATGCGAGCAAGCAAATCTTCAGAATTGAACCTGAAATGCAGCGCTGTGGGAATCATCTTGAATTGCAATAAGCTGAAGGGAGCACAGCATGTCGTGCTCCCAGTCCTGCCAGCCCGGGACAGAAATCTCCTGGTGAGAGTCACTTACCCAGGCTTTATTTCAAACACAAGGAAAAAGATAAAGACAGTTCAGCCCAGTGAAGAGACAAACCACTCACACTTCCTAGAAACTGGAAAAAAAAGGAAATAAAAAATCCTTTCTACTTCACAACGAACGGCGGTTCACCAGTTTTGTTCCAGAGGCGGTTTTGAGACCAGCACTCCAAAGGGGCAAGGGCTTAGAGCCTTGTCTGCACCTCTCAGACCCAGACCCTGCTCAGCTACGCTGGGGGCTGCTCCCTTGAACCCACCTGGGGCTTCACCCATGGGGTCCTGCTGCAGACCACGCTTCCTGTCAAGCACTGCAAAGGGCACCAGGTTTCTACACAGCAGCTAAAAGGGTCTGCACTAACTGAAGCAGCAGTTGGAGAGCACTTTGGGCAGATAAAAGGAAACAGCTGGTGGTGCCAAGGCACCAGGTAGTTTGAAATAATGCTGTCAGGAGGGAGAGGAAGGGTGCTGTGCCCATGCACAGCCCATGGCTGTGGCTGCTCTGCAGTCTGCAGCCTCCCTTAATCTCAGCTATTCGCAGCTCTTGGTGGAAGCAGAGAGGCTGCTTCTCCTAACCTCAACCCTTAAAAAAAATACCCTGTATTTCTTAAAAAAAAAAAAAAAAGCCTCAGAGCAAGTAAACAGTTAAGCCATGTGGCCTGCGGTAGGAGTAAAGAAGGAAAAAGCTGGAAAAGTGGGCAGAAAAGGGGGAGATGGGAGAAGCAACAGCTTTGCTAGCTGGCCAGGCAGTGTGTGGAGTTACCTTGGATGTGTTGTTCACCGCCTGAGATTAGTTTCCTGTTGCAAGTTGGAGTGACAGTCCTTTGCTTGTAACGCAGGAGAGGGCATTGCCACCCGTTATTCTTCCGTTCCCGTGCTGCCAGCCCAGCTACGCACACAAACATTTTATTTTGGGGGTGAGAATAAAACGTGAACACTGCTGCCAGCACAGCAACTTACATATGTAACTACGGTTATATTTGTTCTTGGGTTAAACATCTGTCAGCGGTTCTTTCTAAACCCCCTTAGTTTCAAGAGGCCTTATACATTTAACTTGGAGCAAGACTGCTACTCTCAAAAAAATTCAAAAACTGCTGTGGTAGGTGTTTCTAATTTAAGAGGGAGACAAAGAAGAACAACTAACTTTATTTGCTGGGTGTTTTAACCATGCTTCATTTTCAATTGCTCTTCTTCTCTGGATTTCACAATCTTCTCCAGATTTACACAAAATGGTGGAAGAACGCAGGGGAGTTTGATGCTGTGAGTGAAGCCCAATGGCTTCTAGAAAGCCCTGATCACCGCACAAGCGTGACTGTCAGCGCTGACATGTTTCTGTAGCTTTGCATAGTGCTTCACACGCAAAAAAGAAATGAACATAAATTCCCTGTTTCATGGGGATGTTAATCTTGAGCCTCACATCTAAGTTATGCCAAAGACTTATTTATAGGATTAAATTCTCCCATCAGCTAAACCGTGTAAACCTGGCGTAATTCTGTCATCCGAAGTACCTCCAAACCCAAGGAAATTAACACAACCAAGCAACATTAAACACAGAGTGCATACTTCTCAGCTAACGTGAGGCTCAGTTCGGCACGCGTCCTCTCACTTTTTGGCCCAGGAATTCCTCCAGAAAACCGCTCAAAATCGGTCTTAGGCCAGGAACTTTCAGTCCCTGCTCTCAAGGCTGCAAATCCATGCTTACCGCTCTGCTACTTTTCTCTCCAAATATTCCTGTAAAGGAGTTTGTTTGTTTGTTTTTTTGATTAAAAAAGTAGAATTTTTAATTAAAAAAACTCAAACCAGCAGATGTCTTTTGGACTTTTTGTAGGAAGCTGCTGTCTTTGGTGATACTGATGATCTCTTTGGTCATGTTCAGGCATCCCACTTATGAAACCGAAGCCAAAAAAGTTGTTTCGCCCTTTCATGCTTGTTACTAGTTGACATCTTTCTGCTTTGGTGGGAGCAGTATTTATCTACAAAGCTGGGTAATTAAGTGGCAGCTTTTCTTCATGCTTTGGAAATTCACCTAGTGTCATACTGTGCTTTCAGCTGATGACTACAGGAGCAAATACAAGGGGAAACAAACATTTTTTTAATTTCAACGAGCATAAAAGGATCATCACCTTTCCAAATAAGTGTGCTCCCTGCCAGGTTCAGTCCTAACCCGTAAGGGCTTTTAGAGTGAACTTACGAAGCCCCTGCATGCTATCAAGCATATGGGAGAGAACTGTGCTCATATGCCATTGCACATTATTACCATAGGACTTTATCAGGAGAGAAAGCAACCTCTCAGGCTGGGCCAAAGCCTCTTGTCATATTGCGCTGTGACTAAAACGGACTGATTATTAAGATCCTTCTATTGAGTGTGATCATTAGAGAAATATGATTAAGTATTTGATTAAGAGAAAGTCCAAGTATGACATATTTTATTGACTTGCTACCAGGCAGCAGCAAAGAGCTATTTTCCATACCTTGCATATGGACTTAAAAAATGAGAATTTTTCCTGATTAATTCTGTTGCATGAGATTATAAATTCTCCCCTGCCCTCTTCTCCACCTTTGTTTTTTTGTTTTTTTTTTTTTTTTTTTTTTTTTTTTTTTTTTTTTTTTTTTTTTTTTTTTTTTTTTTTTTTTTGGTCTGGTCATTTCAAGCATCTCTTTCTGTTCATTTACTCCAATTTTATTCTGTTTTATCTATTGTTTTATTGAGCAATTTCAATATTCTGGTTCCATATACGACTTTCCCCTTAGTCAGGAACTGCAGTCTGTAATAACAGCAATCAAGGCAGTTCATTCTGACAAATGTACGTCAGAAAAAGACTGCTGTGACTTTGAAATATTGAAAGTGACTGATAACATAATGTGTGAAGCAGAATAAATGCATACAAATGGAAGTTTTAGCTGAGCAGTCAAAGTATAAACTGAATACAGTGTCGGACCTCTGCCCTGAAAGCTCTACGTGCAGGTGGTTACAATGGCAAATTACTAAACGCACTTTGCAAAAGTGTTTTATGAATAAAATGGAAAGCACAGTTTTTCCTCAGCCACATTATCCCTTTTTCTCCTGCCTGCATTTAGTCATAAAGCAGAACGAAGTCATGTTTAAGTACAAAACCCGAGTCTGGAAAGGCACTTGGTTTTTAGAAAAGTCAACACAGGTATGATGGCTGGAATCAGGGTCCTGCTTTACTCTGGGCTAACCTAGCCTGATTGATTGGCACTAAAGCTGAACATAAAGCACATTGTGCAAACAAGAGTCCCCAACATATCCAACTGGTTTATGTCAGCAAATGCTTCTATCTGTTTTGACCTCCCCAAAAACCTGCAGAGCCAGGGAGTGCTTGTTCTGAACCAGGCCAATGCTAGGCACCAAGTCTGTGAAATATTTCACAGGGAAATTTAGATCACACTGGCACAGCCTAGTTAAGCATACCTGCTGCCCGTGCCCGGGTTTCGATGGGCTGCAACCTTGAGCTTCTTGTCACACTCACGCCAGGACAAGCTCCAGCAGCACTATTTCTCTCCAGGGCTGGGCAGAGGCTCCATAATACCTGCAGCAGCAGGACAGCTGGATGTGTGTTGCAGGTCCTTATGTGCCCACCTTCCACGACTGAGAGGTTTCAGGGCTCTGGCTCCAGGCAGTGCAGCCCAGCTGGGCTTTGTGGTAACTGAAGCACAGAAGTTTTCCAAAGCCACTTACTGTGTACACCATGCCAGACAAAAATCTTGACACAAGCATCTCTATAGCTTACTGCCTTGGTTTCCTTGCCAGTCTTCTGACAAGGAAAGACCAAGTCTTCTCTGGGATTTGGACAGAGGTAATTAAGACCTTTTGATACCTCATCCCCAGAGCCTTTTTTCCACAAGGCTACTGACATTCTACACGTTCAAAAGTAAAGGCTTCCCCACCCCACCTTCGCCTTCCAGCTAATCCAATCCTCTCTAACTTCTGCACTCAGACATACTGGTGACCCCACCGGGGACACTGTCCAATTCCTCCTCCCAGTTTCCACCTGGTTGCTCGAGGGAGCAGCCTACTCCACAGGCTTGCTCTGAGACACAGCAGAAAGCTTCTCCTCCCTGCATGGAACTGAGCAATAAGGAACGCTCCATTTATTTGACTTCTATAATCATACACAAGCACCCAGCTCCTCCCTCTCCTTGGTGCCTCCTCTCACTCCCTGCAAACAGCTTTCTTCTTCCTTGCATCTTATTTCAGCAAGGGAAGACACCTCTGCTATGATCCCTGCTACCCCTCTTCCTTGGCCCTATGTTCTGGAGACTTCCTACACATTCTTCTTCCCTATATTCAAACTTAATTGAAGTCATCAAGAAAGGCTAGCACCTTCCCTTGCTTACCGACAGTTCAAGGATGGGTGACAACAAGCAGACAGGTGTTTGGCAGGGGAAATCTCTGCAGGCGGATGCAGACCCTCTTGCAACAGTTCCATGAAGAAGAGCAAAATTCTTAGCTCAGGTATTGACAATTGCCTCCAGTTATACCATCAACTTCACTATTTACCAGAGCACATTTCGTCTTTGAAAACAAGCTTTATTTTCAGGCAAAAGCTTTTCATTTTTATCTAGAAAACATGACCAGCTGAAGACTAGCTTTACAGTCTAGCTAAAGGTTAATTACCTTTTAAGACAACAAAATGGTTTAGGAAAGACCTATTATTCTCTCCTGTTTTCCTATTTCTACTCTTTTTAACAGATGTAGGTGGACCAGTGTTTTGAGCAACTTAGGCCAAGAGTCAGAAACCTTTGGCAGGTAGTGCAGGTACAGGGTAGGCGAGCTAAAAACTTAGTTGTGGTTATTATGTTTCTGTTGTCAGGAGAGCTATGTGACTGGATCCTTCCTATTTCCAGGGAAAGCTTTGCACTCATTTTCCACCCCACTTCAAAGGCAAAGCTGCTGCCCAGCTAAGTCAGACTGAGTGGTTAAACCTGTTCAGTTCAAGACAGATGCACGTAAATGTAAGAGAAGGCAGCCAGAAAACAAAAAATGTACTACAGGAAAGTGTGCTTTAACTGTAAACCTGATCTCTTCTTCGGGAATTCATAAAAAGGCTAATTCTTGGAGGTAAGCCACTCACAGAGAAGTTTGGGGTTTTTTTTTTTCAATTTCTTTTTTTTACTGTCATCAGATTTACAACCAATCAGTTTCAAATTCTGCAGCCATGCACTTACTCACTCTATAAAACTTTAAAACACATGAACAACTCAGCTTACACGAAATGTTGCTTCCATATAGTTGGATGAGCAACACTGCTTCCACTGACTGTTCTGCATGTAGTGCTGGGTGGTACCTGGTCCTTCTATACGCCACGTCTGAGGTGCCTAAGGCTACAGAAGTGGGTAGACGGTAGTAAGAAACAGCTTGCAAAGTGGTACCTACCGGCAATGTAACACACTACACCTAAGACTGTTTTCTTTGGGGTGGCTCACAGGTAACAACGGGAAATTAATACGCATAAAGAGCTTACCTGGGTTGCCCTTCTGCAATTTTGAACACGGTGCCCCTTCTGAAAGTGGGTATTGATTAGGAAAAAAAGAAGGCATGAAGCTGTCTTTATCACGGCACCTCCTTTCATCACAGCACTGTTTGGATGCAGAGGCGCCTTCCCAGGAGGAAGCTCTGTGATTCTCGTAGCTCTATGCCACATGAATGCAAGATCTAATACCTTTCCATTACAATTTTCTTTCTCATGCTTCATCTCAGTACTGCTACTTCAGGACCCTCTAACCTATCCCATCAATTAATATTATGTTTTATTTAAAAAGCCCACTAATCCGCTCACTGCTTTTATATGTTTTCATTAATTAATTTCCATTATACGCATGTTATAAACTTCAGATCTGCTGCCGAATATTTTAAAGTACCTCAACAGTTAATATTACAGTAGCTTAACAAGTTGCTTTCTGTGGGCATCTCCATCTCTTTCAACTTCTAATCACGAATTGGCTGTGAGACCTGCAAGCACCAAATCCTTGGGAATCCAGAGAACCATTTTTTCTGCTCTCACAATGCAACATGTGGGAGCCACAGCTTCTCTGTGGTCCTGCAGGCAGCAGCCCCCAGTAGCAAGTGAGATGCAAACAGATATAATAAAGCCAGGAATCACTTCTGATGAGAGTGCAGGAATCTTCCAAACTTGCAGCTCTGCTTTAGCTAGGTAGTGAAGTAGGATGCAAAGGGAGAACATCAGATCATCCGGTCCTTGAAGGAAGCTATTAGCAATGCGCTAATACAGGCTTACAGAACACTGTGAACTTTGATCAGATGATTGTGGGCTTGGCAGAAAAAGGAAGAGAGAATAGTGGTGGGACAAAAGCTTTCTGCTAGGACTTTATATGAAGTAATGCATACCATCTTTTAAAAGTAGACTGAAGCTACATATTTTCTTATGATTCATTTGAGGTTACCGGGCTTCAGCCTGGATTCGGTGGCCCAAGAGCGAGCTGTGCAGAATGCAACCACCCTGCGGCTCTGCCCAGGGCAGGCAGCTGTCTGTCTGAGCATCACTTCCACAACGTAAGTTTCCTAAAGGCCACCTGCAGTTTATCTTTAAGGAATCGGGTCAGGGAAAAGGAAAGTGGATGTGTTTTGGGTTACTACATGCTACTCTGAAGTTAAGGCTTTTATTAACAGTGATTACATCTGAATCAATTAAGAATGGATTCTCATGTGAGATTGCTCAGAAATCTGGGATTAGTTTTGATATTTTTTTTTTCCTTCTCACTAATATAATTTCAGTTATATGAAATTGTGACATGATCTAAGGGTAGGCTCGAAGAATTAAAGTTTTGTATTTAAATTCAGGAGTTTGTTTCAAGTCCAATATTTCTCCCAATTTGAAGAGTTTTCTGATTTTCTGGAATAATAAGAAAAAATTCTTTGGGCAGGGATTTTACTAGTTTCTCTGCTATATTTTTCAGAATATTATATACACAGCTCAGAATAGTATTGAAATTCCTAGCAAATAACTGAGGCACAGCAAAGCTGAGCTCTTACTAAGGCATCCACCGTTCTGCAGATGATCACTGTATTTAATAATGAAAAATCCAATTAGATCACTCCTGTCACTCCTCAGCAGAGTTAGGATGTAATCCAAAACTCTTATCTTCCCCAGGGCTGGTAATAGATAAATCAGAGAGTGAGAGACACTCCCTTGGGTTTTCCTTAAAAAAAAAAAAAAATAGAGGAGGATCTCCTCAAAGAAAGGGGTACATAGTTCCAAGGACTCAAAAAAAGACATCAAGGTAGTGGGGAAGGAAATAATTTTCCTTGTGCTGGAGTCTTTGGACATCAGTGACCTCCAAGACACAGAATAAAAACCTAAGGAGAGAGAATTAACAGTGAAGAGACAGGAAGAATTATGATTAGAGGCAGAAACTTTCTAAATTTCAGTGTTTGCTGAGGAGGTAAAAAAAGGACAAAAGAAAATCCATACAATTTATTTCAAGCACAGTGCTAATGATTCACTAAGGGGGAGCCTGAAACACCACACTATGGCTCTCTTCTTTGCCTCCAAAGTTTTGGTCATCTGAAAGTGCAACATTTGCTGCTAGTGAGGTGTCCTGAGGCTTTTCATGAAGAAACAATTAGAAGTGTCCATTTCTCAACAACCACCCCCCGCCCGGACAAAAAGAAGTGATTGGCTTCTGTAGCAGCAACACAAATTCTTTGTGACCTTTTCCGACTTACACCTAATTCAACCTGAGGTTCCTGCAGAAGCTGTATGGTAGCTGTACCTTCCATACATTGCGCCGTTTCACACCCCACCTCTCACAGATGAACACCAGGAGGTATGCAGCTGCTGCTGCTTTTGGCACAGAGGCAGCTGTAAGCGTCTGTAAGCTTGTGCTTGGCTGGAGAGAGCGCCGTTCTGGGTAACACAGCTGATGAGCAACAGGCCAGGCTCGCACACTGTGGGCTCTGAGGGCAATCTCGCATTTTTCACCCCTATTGTCTCTGTTTCCTTTTATTTAAAAGTGAAGTCTTTGTGGCAGAATGTATATGGATGCTCTTGGGATATGAGGAATGCAAAACAACTTTGGCTTGATTTTTCAGCTGTACTGGGTGTTGACAGCTTCTAGTCACCGTAGTGAAAACTGACTGCCGGCATCTGATGAGAATGAAATGAGTGTTTCCTCTCCCTCTGCCTCTAACATGCTGTGCAGCCAGGGCTGTAGTGCAGACGAAAAGAGTCAGCCAGCAGAGGAAAGGGAACATGAGTGGGATCTGAGCACTTTGCTCCTTGATCTCCACCAAAAGCCAGCCACCAGTGCAGCGCATGAGCCATTGGTGCTGCACTGTAAGAAGCACAGACATCCTATGAAATACTCTGAAAAGAGTTTGCAATTATATTTATGCTTCCCAGCAGTCCAATGGAATTTTCACGGTTTAGGGCTGAAAAGACTTCTTAACAGGTGTCAAATTTACTGTGTCAGCACAGAGTTCCTCATGAACCAAACAGCATCTCCTCTTCAAACTCTCCTAGGAAATTTGGCAGTTCCTATTATTATAGCCCATGTCATTATCTTGAAAGAAAAATATATATAAGGAGAAAACTGACATGTTGCCTGGAGGCTACTGGTGCTAAGAAGGTTAAGTCTTGGCAAAAAAAGGGGACAGCAACTTACCTGAGCACATCAACTGGCTGCCTAATGGCATGGCCAGATGTAGTTGTTAAGATCTGCAACACGTGAATGAAGTTACCAAGATGTTACAACAGGTCCATCATCCAGATGTTACCCAGACTATTTTCATTATTATTTGTGTTACGGCTACACTCCTATTTTCAAGATGGACTTGAAGCGCCTGTTTTCAGAGAGAGCATTAGGCAAACAGTGGTCAACAGGCGCTGCATGGGACCCCAGCCGGCCACTTCGCCATCCCAGTACAGCAAAAAGTGAATTTCATTCAGCAGTCAGACCACTCACTGCTGCCCATGCCTTTGTTGTTTTGGCGTGGAAGAGATTTTCTGCATGTGAAAAGGAAAGGTCTCAAAGACCAGCTTCTTTATAGTGCTTTCAGTTGGTTAAGAATCTTTTCTGAAGGAATACTGACATTGCACTTCGAATGGTATAAATTTTCTCATCAAAAACATTTTGTTCATCCCGAAAATGTTAAATTTCCTTGAGTCTGGAAAGAATAATCCTGAATAGGGTTTCATCTTCTGTGGAGTGGCTGGAACTGATTTTTTAAAAGCCCTGGAAGTGTGCACAGAGTTTCTAAGTGACGTGCATGTTGCCATACTTTCCACTAACATTTCACTATACCAAAACTTGCATTTGCAAGAGTAATTATGATTTTAAATGGCATCAGTTCAAATATGTGGGAGCACTCACGCTTTTCTCTAAAAGGAGTAAGCATCACCTTACACTTGCAAAATTATAAACACAGTTTGAACCGATGCAAGGAAGTGTACTTCAATGGCAGCACGTTACTGTATGATACTTGCTTATTTGCATCAGTTTAAAATCAAGTATATATTGAACTTTTTGTGTTAATTTAGATGTAGCCTAATTTAAGCACTTTCACCTTCTGGTTCCTTGGTAATAGGAGGCTCATTCCGTGCTGGTAGGATGGCATCCCATGTAAATACACAGGCACTAGCTGGTGGCAGTGTTTTGAGGCCAGGAGCAGAGCAGCTGTCAGCACTGGCTCCACACCATGCTCAGGGCACTGCAGCTTGTGTGCTTCTTCAGTGTGGTGGCTACCGAATACCCAGGTGGTCATCAGCTGCAGCCCCACTTCCCAAACTCAGGCACACAGTCACCAGGACCATCACCGTGGCTTTGGTTCTGACAATGTTCTCAGTTGTTTCAGGCTTCTTTTTCACAAACTACCTGTGGCATAAAGGGGCATGCCATCACCATCAGTTAGAGAAGGAAATGTCATCAGGGAATTTAATTGCCACAAGGCCCTGGATGCATTTTGGTGGCACCTTGGCAATTCAAACTGATGGAAAGCTTAATGCCTTTCTTAAGCAGCCTAACTGATTGCTAAACTCCTGTAGGGACTGAAATACTTCATAGAGCAGGTGAGTATCATCGCAGTCCTCAAAAGCCACAGTATTTCGCATGTGCTAGCCCCCTGGAGAACAACAAGGCAGACATCGCAAACATAAGAGTGTTTCTGGAATTCACAAATGCCTAAACTTTACTGCAGTGTTTTCTTGACTGCAACTCATGCCCCACAGCACTGGAGAGAAGAGGTGGGTGTTTACACCTCTCTATCTCTTCCTGTTTCTCTGGGAATTGCCCGATGTTCAGAAAAGGTAATGAGAAGCTTTAAACTCGTGCCCGTGCTTCCTGCACTGAGACCAAAATCTCCTGTAAGCTTGCCAGACCTTTTACAGCTGCACCCTAGGGATTTTACACTGTGCAGTTTACGCGTTTATATGAAATTGCATAAAAGAGAAGCCCTGTATTTTCACATAAATATATTCGTTTTGGGAAAGATCAAGAAATGCCAATATATTTCAAACCAGTTCCTTACTGCATTAAAGAATGTGAAATATTAATGTGAACATTTGCTAATCCTATACAGTGAAATCTATTTCCTTCCCTATTTAGCATGCAGGCTGCAGCAGCTGAAGGTTGTTCAGCCTTTCCATTAGGAAGAAAAGTAAGAATGATTTGTGAAAGCCACATGTAAGTAATCATAAGGAACAGTACTGAAGGGTTTTGAGAACAAAACCTAGTAAACTACCTTGTAAGCATGCTTTCTCTTTGATGTGTTTGTTTCTTACGTGGTGTTTCACAGCTTCAAACTGTAAATTTATATTTATGGAGGTAATTAGAAGTGCAATATAATATACTTTCATTATACAGAAATAAAAATTTAAGGGGCAGCACACTCCTTTTCAGAATATATATCTCAGGCTCTCTAAATTCTCCAGTAGGTAGCACCACTTAAAGCAAATTCCAATTCCCCTGCTCAACCATTAATCTTGATAATCTAATGAGTTACTTTCTCATCAGTTTTGCATATCCATCTAGATCCTCCTGTGGCCCAGCGCCTCACAAATAATCTCTTTCTCCATCCACCTGACCCCTGATAAATACAGCAGGAAACAGAAAATGAGGAAGTCTGAGTGCCTATGATCCCTGATTCCACCAGGGGAAAAAAAATGTGACCTTGGGAATTCATTGAAGTCTCCTTATGCTATGGACTCCCTAAACGTTAAATGGACATGACATTTAATTTCCACTGAGAGATGCTGATATTTAAATCTTGCTTCAAAGATCCTCAGATAAAAAGTTATAAACATGCAAATTTTTATGCTTCTTTCTGCTTTCCTACAGCTTCAAGATATAGAAATACACTGAAATGCTGAGATTTTGTCACGAAATAAAGTTGTACTTGGAAACGTCAGGCCTGCACAGACCAATGATCCAGAAGTGGCTAAAGATTTAACTCAGCCTCTCCAGGTACCAAATACTGCAACAAAGAAGATAATCGCTTACCAGAGCCAGCTGTGACCATTTCCCCCAAGTTGCAAGAACAGTAACGTGTATATACATGATGTCAGAAGTGGTCCCTAAGGGGCGGCTTGGATACATTCACCTTGACTTGGAGAGCAGTGGCAGCAGAGATGAAGAACGCTCATCTGTGCCGGCATGAGCCATGCCATGCCATGCCACTTGCTGGTTCACCGTATTTAGTAACAGCCTATGACACTCCCCTATGTCTTCAAACTTTTGTACTCGGGCTTACCTGGGTAATTCTCTGGAGAGGATGACTCAACACCTTGACCTGCACCTGATAACTGTAACATTTCTTAGAAAGAGATTACAGGAAGAAATTCTACTTTTTTGTCTTGCATGGAGATCCTGAACATTACAGAGCCAGAGATTTTTGGCAAAGGCAGCCTTACCATGGCTGGAATACCATTCAGTACGTAAATGCCCATTATGCTAATTGTAACACATAAACCATATAGCTGTTTCACTGAAATTAAAATTTTCATTGATCCTACGAACTTTAATGTTGCAGCTATGTCAGCACAAAATTCAGCCAAATCACTCCCAACATAGAACAGATTCAAAGAATTCAAGCCTTCTTCATTCAAGCAGTATGTGCGAGCCAACAGTGGCTCCTTCGAACCTGCTTATTGATACTTACTGACTCCTTTTCCTCCCCTACCTCATTCTGTGGACTGAAGGCAAAGGCAATAGCCCGAATGAAGCATATTCATATGACATAATGTTAATTCATGTTCATTATGGCAGCCACACAAAAGAAATTCCATCACAGCAATTTCAAAATTTTATTACATGCATCTAACACAAACCATTAGAAAATGGATTGAGAGAATAGGTTCAGAATGAAGAAGGATTATGAGATTAGCCCACATCTCCTCCTAAAAGCCAGACCGCAGATAAATATTTGGTTGCTTTTGACATTTCACTCACATCCTGATTTAGAAATCAATATTAGAGTGAAGCACAAACACTGCAAAGACACAATATAATCAATTAGTTTGGTATTTCCAATCCCAGTAGAAACACAGTACCAAAGCCTCTCTACAGATATCATTTTTGTAGCCCAAGAGACTGATTAGTATTGGGATATTTTGGGCACTAAAAAGGTCTTTTCCCTGAAATGTCAAATGTTCATCCCCTTCAGTTCTCTCATCAGTGTCCAAGTTTTTTTTTTTTCCTCTTTAAGAAAAGGCTTCTTCAACAGGAACAGCTGAGTTATGCTGTCCCTCTACAACAAATGAATCAACTCTTTCTTCATTTTTCTGCTAGTGACGTTCAGCCTATCTCATTAACATTTTCCAAAAGAAACAAGAACAGCTCAAATAAAAGCAACCCAGAGTATTTTTAATACAGCTTCTAGAAAAGTGAATAAAACTTTGTCTCTGAGGAAATTAATGTCTATGTAAAAAAATGAAGTGGATTGTAAGTGGAATATTTTCCCTCAACAAAAAATTAATTTAAAAGAGGGGTCCGTACGTAGCTGAGACAGACCTTCCCTTAGGACCTGCTCCTCCGTCTGCAACCCTTACCTTTGCGAGAAAACGTCTCGGTATGGGCTGCCGTGCTGAAGTGCGATCCCATATCCTCTGTCCGCAACGGTGTTCCCGACCGTGTAAAAAGAGCAGTCTGCATCGTTGATGGCCACGTACTCCAGTACCGCTGCATCCCATACAAAGGCATAGTTCCCGTGTTTCACCTGCAGTAAACAGAGGAAGACCTTAAACCATGGACTGCCAAGCGCAAAAGAAGGTCAGTGCACCGCAAAATGTGGCAGTTTCAGCACAGTCTGTTCTTTACAGGAAGTGAAATTTGGGTTCCCAACAGCTGTCAGCACAGAAGGTGCACTGTGACTGGTACCGTGTGGTGCTCCGGTTGAGTACATCAGCAGAAATGGAATAAATATCATCTAAGAACAACACGCTGTCAGTGATACAGCACCGTGCAGGAAACCTGTTCCCTCTCCCCTTCCTGTTCCTCAAAGGCAATACCAGGCTTCCTCCATCAATGCTAAATTCCACCCGAAATCCCCCACTAAGTTTTTCCTTTGAGTGGTAAAACCAGCCATTTAGAGGGAAGTTAGGTATTCATATTAGGAGAAGCGTGGGAAGGTAGGCATGGCTATCCAGAGAGAAGACCGTCATTCAAGATGCTCTACGTTTCAGTCATGCTTCAAGTTGCTGTAGACATCATCAACATCCATTTGTCTTTTGGGTTCTCTGCATGACTGTGGGCAAGATCACGCCAACTAGATTTTTTTGGGATTATTTTTCTCAGCATGAAGAGTTTTCACATATCTTCAAAGACTTTCGTACAGTAAGATCACGTTGTTTTCAATAAAACAAACCTGAAACGACTCATTATATTGAAAAGCTTCTAACCTAACATTTCACTATCCATTCACATTTGAAACAAATGTAGATTTTTCTCTTCATTTAAATGTACAGCATGTATACAAAATGTTAGCATTTCTTCAGAAGCAAGCTTATCAAAGTAGGCAATGTCAGTACGTCACTTAGATTAGGCCTTGACAATGTAGATGAGGTTTTTAAAGACTGTTGACATATAAAAGTTACTGAAGTAAGCCACACCGGCTGCTTGCTCACAAGATGTAGTGCACAAGGAGTGATTGCATCTGGGACACATGCCTTTTCACGCAGGATCGGTCTGAATTAGATGCCACAGGCCTGGAAGGACAGTATTTCCTATTTCCATTTGTAGGTGTGGTATAGGGAGGATTGTGCAGATTTTGGAGCAGAAAGGGAGCAATATTATCTCTGGACCCCACACGATTGACAGGACAAATAACATTGTTTTCAAACTACACACAATGCAGGATTGGGTCAATGTTACTCTTCAGGCTCTGAAAATGGTCAGTAATAGGGGTTTTTTTTTTGTTTCTCAGTGGAGGTTTAGGTCTATCTGAACAGCCGCAGAATAAGGGGTAGAAATGATCTCACTATTAACAAACAATACAGCTTGTATGCTTGTCTTCTAGGCATTGCAACTCACAGAGCTCTTCCTAGCTTGGGTTATTCTGATCTCCCTACAGGCAGCAGTCGGATAAGAAATAGATAGCCTGACTGAGAAAAACGCCCTTCTTAGGAGCATTTAAAAGGACAATGACGCAGCCTGAAAGAGTATCATGATGTGCAGACAGCAGGAGAGGGAAACAGGAGACAAAAGCAGAAGATCAGAAGGAGGGAAATGAATCCTGAAAAGGATCACATGGACTTTGCAAACAAAGGAATTAAGGAAAAATGGGGTTCAAAAGATGAGTGATTTTACATGTGGGGAGATAACCTGTGAGGTGATGGCAAGAGTAGAGGGCTATGTTTCGACACTCGCTTCTGTCCTAACCACCCTTCTAACGGCCAGTGTACTGAATCCACCTAAGCGCTTGTAAAGGGACTGATCAGCTGTGCAGCTGGTCAGGAAAAATTCTCTTGATTTGGCTGTAAAACAACTCACAATGAGAATATATGAGTGCTAAAACCGCTTACTGTCAACAATATCCGTGATGAAGCGGTATAAATAAGATCTTCAGAGCAGACCTGATACTATCAGATTTCGGGTTCCCACAAAGATACTACATTTTGTAGATAAGATCACAGTGAGCCTCAGTTAAAGCGCATGGGCCAGGCAAGAGATTGAAGAGCCAGAAGGGATCATCCCAGCCATCCACCTTCAACGTGATTGCTCCATGCAATAAAATACAGCCTTTTAAACATTTTTGCCCTATCCATTCACACATCTAGGGAATTCAAATCCATGGAGTAAACCGAAGTTGCAGTTGTCACACTTGCAATCGCTCTCTTTATGGAACTGCTCCTCAGTCTAACAGTTTTCATTGTTATTCAATGTATTTTTTTTACTACTTTAAAAAAAAAAACCAAAACCCAAACCTAACTTTCTTATGTCATTTCTAGTTATTTTTCCTTTTGCATATCCTCACTTTGGGGCTGACACCTTTCAATTCTTGATGAATCTTTCTGTTACTTAGCTGAGCTGGATATAGCTTTCTTTAATCTTTCCTCACAAATCTATCAGTTCAGTCCTCCCATTATTAGTGACACTACTTTTGAACTGTCTCCAATTTTTAATTTTTATGTATGAGAAAACTAACTGTCTCACCAAGAGAGAATCAGTTATCTGGCAGCTCAGGAGGCCTATGATTCCCTTTTTAGCATACCCTTCTTCTGAGATGCATAGCCTAAACCGTCTGCCCATGGATCTTTCACACAGCTTAAGACTGGTTTTAGCCTAAAGATCTAAGAATGAAATTTTGCTAGTCTATAGCGTATCTGGAATGCTGCTGCTATTTTACAGATTTGCACTTAAAAATAAGGGGTAGCTACACTATGAGAAGGGAAGACGATGCTCCGTGTGAAAGGAGCAGGAGCTATACTATGAGAAGGGAGGATGATGCTCTGTGTGAAAGGAGAAGGGAATGTCAGAACAAAATGTCAGTTAAAAACCTTTATCCTTCTCTCTCTCCCTTTTTCTGTGAGAAGCACATATTTTGTAGCTTTTCAATAGCTATGCTGATGACTTCCAATCTGGGCCTCTGAATGAACAGTATAATTTCCAGCTCTGCATTATGAGAAAAAGTTAAGGAGCTTACAGTCAATTAGCAAAATCTCCTTGGAAAAAGAAATAGTTCTTTGTCAATATATAAATATGTATAACTCACTACTCAAAGAAGATCTGCACCCCCAATCCTGTATTTCCACATCATTATATTGGGACTTTATGTGGCGATAATAACGTTTCAGGATGGTGGCAAATCTGACTGCTGTCAACACATGAGCTCACAGCGCAGGACTGCCAGGGAAGCATTTGTAGAAGGGCAGAGTGTTATCACCCAGCAGCAACCCCAGCCCACTAGGACATGGAGAACTGACACTTCGGTCTCCTTCCCCATGGCATCCTGCCTGACGGTACGGCTAAAAAGATTCAGTATCTGATGACTATCGCCACAGGAAGAAAAAAATTACAAGAAAATTTGAACTTGTTATTCATCCATCAGGGTATTTTGAACTCCGGTGCTACACTGGTCGTTAAGTCAAACTGGGAGATATGGTGGACAGAAATGTTTGACTTGATTTCAGGGTTTTCTGAGCAATTCCAAAGGAGTTACTGTAAAAAGAGTAGTTAAACAGAACAGGGGCCATCAGCACGTGGATGGTAAAACTATTTCTATAATGCTGTTATATTTCTGTTTTCCATCACTGCACATTTACAAGATTTTTATTTGCTGAAGTTATGCCTGTAGGTATTAGTTACAATTTATCTTAGACGAATCCACCAAAAACCAGTTGAGCTATATGAGGAAAGCATTTAAAGCCATTACACTCTTGCAAATGCACGTGTTTTATGCCAACACAGATGCAGATAGTATCTCTTCTTACAGCTAACCTGTTCATGCAGAGTAGGCTGAAAAATCTATTTGTGTACAACTCCAGCATTCTAAAAACACATTTCTAGGTCTAGAAAATTAGAAATTTCAGAAAAAAAAATCATGTAAACAACCACCAGCTACTGAATTTTTCATACCTGAATTCTCGGACAATTATCTTTTCTTTATCTTTTCTGTATTTTAAATTCCTCTTTAAAAGAAATACAAAGAATCCTCATGAAATAAAAAATGGACACAACAGGCTGAAGGTTAAACAGAACTGGCAGATATTTTTCCTGCAGACCTCTTTCAAGTATTTCATCATACGTAAAATGTGTTACCTGTTAAAAAAACAATGCTAATTTTAAGGACAGGGAAATCTTATGTTTCAACTGATTAAAATTATATTAATTTTTTGGAGGAAAATCTGAAAATTATTAGATAATGCTGGTGAAGCACATTTTCTGAGTACCCTGCGCCCACACCTCAGTGGCACAGTCGTAATGGTTTTTTCTACTCACTTCCATCTTACCCTACAACTGCTGCACACTTTTCCCTGCCTGTGAAGTTGTCAGTTGTATTTTAGCCAAGAATACAGGAACAGTTAATCACCTGCTCCACACAGCGCTTTGAGAGTCTTGTTCTCCAGCGTGGAGCATTCCACTGCACTGTCTACACAGGAGAAAAACACCATCCAGTGCCGCTCTCCCTACGCCCATCAGTGTGGGCCTGAGACTTTGACATATATAAATACAGAAATTAAATTCTTTTACATGATCTTTGCATATTCAGCAAGCGCGCAGCAGCTGCAGCCTGCGGAGGACTGTACTTCATCCTACAAAACAACCTCACTAAGGCTGCTATTACATAAGCAATGAAGAAGAGAGAACAAAATTGAACGAACGTTTGCAAACATACGAATGAGAGCTAGTGTACATAACGTGGACTTTGTAATCTGAAATGGGAAAAGGGAAAGATAAAATTTGTGGTGGAAGCTTAAATCAAGATTTTCGTGTTGTCAGATGTTGCCAGACAGCTTGATGTCTGGCATTCACAACAGAGGTTTTTGTCAGCAGAAGGGAATGGAAACACATTGATCTCCATAACCTCTTGCAAGAGGCCAGTGAAGTTGCTGCTTACTGAACTTCGGTGAAGCGTAAGTCAGATCTTCTGCCTTCAGACAAATTCTCATTTGCTAATTTGTTTTCCTCTGGGGACAAAGGTTTCAAGTCTTGGTTGTGTTCACAGAGGGCAAACTCAGGCTAACTTCTGTCTGTGTGAAATATAATCTCACATTTCAGGTTTATTGAATAAACCCCACTAATTTACAATTCTCTCAAAATTAAACTTTCTGTAGTTCTAAAGTACAATTTTGGAGCTTCTTGCCCCACACTCCCTGGCAGGCCAGCACGTGTGGCTTATCTGCATAACTTGAGAAATGCAGTCATGCAGTCGTGGAGGCAGAATACAATCCTGACCAACAGCTCTGTGGTGCATGATGAGAGCTGGATTCCCATGTTGGTGTTAGAGCACAGAATAAAAGTTCCTGTATACATAAAACTCTAATCAGTCACCAAGGCAAGCAGCTAATTAACACCCCAGAAAAAAAAAAACAAACAAACCAAACAAAACCCACCACCCTTTCGGATGTCACTTTGCAGGTCTGTTGAAAGCTATTTAAATTCAAGGGGTACTATTAAACATTGATACTTATTCTTTGCACTTATTCAAACAGAAAAGTGAGGAATCATTTCTAAAAGCGTTATTGAGCTAGTGCCCAGGAGTGAACAGCAGCAGGAAATGAAACACTGGGGAGCTTGGAGGAAGAAAGAAGAGGTTAGAAATCCCAGACTCATCTCCTCTTCAATATGAAGTTTATCTTTCATTACATTCTCATATCAGTTTCCAATGGCATGTTTAGTTGCTCCAGATAAAAATTCATCAGGAAAAGCATTAATTCCTCATGTGCAGCCTGCCACCAACTTCTTGAGAAAAGCCTCATGATCACACATTCGTTTGTTACACTGGGCAAACCCCGACTAATTAATCTAGAATTAGAACAATTACTCAGGTATGAAAGCTCTGTAATGAGAGGGTGCCTTTGCGTTAGAATTTTTCTAGTGCTCAGAGCATTCACATTTTGCCATTGTAATTAAACACATCTTGTAAGTTACAGGAAAGAAAATAAGAAGCAGAACAAAAGAGAGCGGAGGTACAATTTCTGAGGGTGGTTCTCCAGGTAATCACAGCAAAGCACTAAAAAGGCAGCACAGGTTTATTACAGCTAACATTAGTTTCAGATGGAAGAGAAACAGGAGGAAAGCACAACAGAAAGAAAAAACCTCAGCAGAGCAGACCTTTGAAAGGTAAGTAACTGGTTTTTTTTAATGCCAGCTTCTCATTTATTTTATGACAACTAAGTAATCATCATAATGAGAGACTATTTTAAGCTTTTTAACACCAGTGAAGGCCAAATGATATGAAAACACTTCAGGTTCCTCAAAAACTTAGGTCTGCTGTAGCCAAGTAGCGGTCTCAATAATGAGGCAAATTTAAACCACTAAAGTGACTTCCCTTCTGATATATTTGTATTTTTGTGGCAGCTAATTCCTAATAAAAGATCATTTCAATGAGAAAACGTACACAGATCAATCCTCTTAATTTAGGTGAACAAGTAAAATTCTGTGGATTGAAGTACCATGAAGAGGATAAACACAGGTGAATTTAGAGAAGCAGCATCCCACTTTAAATTAAATCAATCCAGCACAACACTAACTGAAGTGCTCTTGTCCTCATTCTTTAGACTAGAAGCAGTCAATTTAGCCACAGTTCCTGGGCAGAATTCCTTATGCAAAGAAATAGTGATTGAATGCCAACTGCAAGGATAGAAAAATCATCAAAAGTCAAAAAAGTATTCATCAAAACCATTTATCATCTGGCAAAGAACTTTAACCACAAGAAAATTCATGGCAAGACTACCAACGTTAATAAAAAATTCTCCAGTAAAAGCTCATTTGAAACAACACAGCTTCATTTTAGAAACTTATTTTGAAGGAAATGACTTAACTTTCAGTTTTTTATAATTCTCTGTACAAGAGCTCTGACCACTTTCATAGTGGTAATAGGAGTCAGCATGTCCCAGCATTCACACAGAAGAAATTAACTATCTTCTTTTGAACCATTTTGTCTTCCTCTCTTTGATAAGCATCTCCCACCCACGTTCAGATAGAGCCAGCTTGGCACTGCAGATCTTGACACAGTACTTTGAAGATCCAAAAGACCTGCTTCCCATCCCCGCTTTTTCACCCCCTCTGAAATTACACTGAGCAATAATCCAGCAGTTTTCCCCTCATTTTGTTACTCTGCAGGAGACTAGAAGCACTAACTGCTGGCAACCTGCAATGCACCCCACAAGCTTGATGTGGGGAATGAAGGAACCAGTTCAGATCATAAAGCTCGGGGCTTCCACATAGACTTTGGGAGTCTTGAAAGCTAATCCTTCCTCTGGGAAACCTGCATGAAACCATCATTCTAGCAGTGAATCTTCCCCTTAAGTACAGCAGTTCATGGGGCTGAAGAAAGAAGCAGACAGAGAGTTGAACCAACCCCTTAAGGTTTCTACCTTTCAGCAATACCTGGCATCACCTTTCTCTGTGAGTTCAATAAGGGCTGCCACGGGGCGTCTCTAATTGTGTATTTCTTTTGGACTGTAAGCGCAGGCTGCTGCACAGAGTGGTGCCACAGGTGGTTTAGAGCAAAGCACTCTGGAAAAGCTCCACAGAGGAATTTCTGCCCTATGGTATTTCCAGCTAAAGGGACCATTCTAAGCCTGATTGGGTCTTCTGCAAGCTAGTCAGTCCCTTCTGACCACGTGGCCCAGATGGTGGATGTTGCACAAATAAATGTTCCTGTATCCCCAGGTCAGTGCATTGTTAAGAGCAGTTACTCCTCTGATGTGCGGGTTCCTAATGCCACCACACTGCCCCTTGTCACCAGCTTGTCAGGTTTTTGGAGACCCTGCTCCTGAATGCGTTTTAGTTCTCACAAGAAGGTACTTCAAACCCACAGGAAAGGAAAACATTACAGATCTAAGCTAAGACAGTTTTCTTTTTCTTTTGCAGTTTAGGACCCCTGGAAAACGTTAGGCACTGTGGAAGGAGAGAGACAAGTGCAGTGACAATTTTTACTCAGTTCAGACTGCCTGCTTGCTGTCACCATGCAGAAAACTGAGAAGATGACACAATTTAACAAGACATCACGTATTGTCCCCGTAATCTTAAAAAGTTAGCTTTTCTCTGCTGCTGCCCACCCTGCTGCTAGGGAAAGCAGGGTGCCAGAGTGAAAAATACAGACAGCACATCTCCCGCAATGCAAAACACGCACTATCTTGTGGTCACCAACCAGGAAGTCGAATCCCTCATGTAGAACGGTTAGTATGAAGAACACAGCTACAGGCATTTAAAACACGCAACTAAGCGTCCGCCAGGCAGAGCAAGTCCAGGTAAAGAAGCAGGCATGCAGGCTTCTTATGTATGAAGGTAAATAAAGGTGTAAACAGTGTCCAGAAGGAGTTTCAAGTTCAGACAGCACCCAAACCAGTGTAACTTACAGGTTTGGTCACTTTTCGCATCTGACTAAGGATTCTGTAAGTTTATTGCGAGTCTAATTTCAGGTGATAGCTGGGCTTTCACATCCTTACTGCATGGAATACTTACAGCCTTTGTCTTAAAGCATACACAATTTAGTTCATCTCTGGCTACAGCCTGTGCAGGCATTTCCACTTAGCCAAGGCTAGGACATTCATTTTGCACACCTTTGTAAATAACGAAGTGCAAGTCGGACTCCCATTATACTTGTTCCTAGTTCATCCTGACCTGCCCACGCAATAGCTCAGATGCCAGAAATGGGTTACAGTTGACCGGACTAGGAAACAGCAGCCAAACATCAACTGCGGTAAGTCTAGGCTGCACAAGAAGTAGGGAGGGACACAGCTTGGACGGTGGACCCTAGATCACCCAAGGGATATTACACACCATATGACGTCATGCTCAGCATATAAAGCTGGGGGAAGATAGAAGGGGGCGGTGTTTGGAGTGATGGCGTTTGTCTTCCCACGTAATTGTTATGGATGATGGAGCCCTGCTGTCCTGGGGATGGCTGAACACCTGCCTGCCAGTGGGAAGCGGTGAATGAATTGTTTTGTTTTGCTTTGCTTGTGCATGCAGCTTTTGCTTTACCTATTCAACTGTCTTTACCTCAACCCACAGGTTCTCTCATTTTTACTCTTCCAATTCTCTCCTCCATCCCACTGGGGCAGAGTGAGCTCTGCGGGTCTTGGTTGCCAGCCCGGGTTAAACCATAACAGTATTACAAGGAAATCCCATCCTTAGATCAGAGCGATAAAACAACCAAAGCTTCCACTCTTTGATTGATGTTCTGACCAGAACCCCTCGGCACTTACAGACTTGTGCAGTACAGGTGCTCATCTAGTGTTTTTTTCATTACAGATGCATTGTATTTTCCACCCATCTTGACACAGTCCCTGGTATTTATATCCCTTCCTCTGTTATATTCAGCAGGGAATAGGGTCTGTTTTATTTGATTAACTAGTCATTCTGCAAACAGCCGTAGACACCAATCAGCCCCTGGGAAAGCTTTAGAACCGGGAATGGTAAACAACCTTCTTCTGCCATTGCAATCCCAGCAAGGGAGTTGTGCAGTCTACCTAGACCAGGTATTTTATGCAGACTGATAGGAGAATGAAATGTGATTACAGCCTGGCTAAAATGCTTCTTAAAAAACAGCATATGGCACTTTAATCCTCTCCTCCCATGGCTTGCCTATTAAAAAGAAACTGATTTATTGTAGTCACATTTTCAAACCGGGCAACTCTGCCACCTAATTCAAAGACAAAGAGACATAAACTGCTTGCTGCCAATTTAACTAAAGAGAATAAAATGGTGGGAAAACCTCAACTATCATTACTCTTCAGCCTAAGGAAATATTTTGCTTATTTAACAGAAGAAATTAAGCTTTATTTTCAGTTGGCACACTTTAAGAAAGCCAGCTAATCCAGCTGGTATACCTTCTTCAATGCTGTGCTGTTACTTCTAAATTTTTAACTTGATGGCCGGAGAGTTTACTCCATCTACTTTTCTTTTCAGTGCTTTTCAGGTCAGAAAAAGGCAGTACTTCGTAATATCTGGTGTAGAAAAAACACATTATTTTGTTTGGCTTTCTAGGGATTTTGTTGCATATGAAAGGTGCCAGGCTAATGCCAAAGAATGAAAGGTTTTTTATCATTTTTGTTTGTCAGTACCTATGCAAGTACACCACTGACATATGCCAGTCTTGCAGGTTTGAGTAACAGGAGAGAGAGAAAACTTTTTTTCTACATCCATTGATCCTCTACTCAGCTGAGACTGCCATGTTGGTGACTATAATCATGCAAAACCCGAAGGAGCTGAAAAAACACTTTAGTTCATGTTTAGAAAAGCTCCTCTGCACACCCGCAAAGGAGCTCAGAGAGCTCAATGTCAGGAGGGAAACCCCAAATAATGCCCTGCTGAGCTACCCCGTGGTCCATTCCAGGAGCCGTTCACAGCTCACATGCATAGCCACCATGCACATGCCACACAGACTCCCAGTTTAGTCCCAAACACTCCTCTCCTGGATTTCAGAGCCCTGCACAGATGTTAGGAAGAAAGCTGTGTGAAACTTCCGGCTGAACGGGATTTGAAACCCCCTGAAATACTTAGCAGGAATTAAAGAGGCATGTTTTCATTTCACGTCACTCCAGAGGAGGCAAATGAATAAGGCTAGAGAGCAAAGCAACTGCAGGAGCCGTCGATCATGTCCTGACACAAGACCTTAGTGCAGCCTCGCAGTCTCCACGCCGGAGACTTTCTGCTTACTACAACTGTCCTTTAAAGAAACAACCCCCTCCATCCCAATCTCAAGATTTTGTTGGCATGAGTATAGTTTAAGCCCAGAACAGTTAATCCTATGTTCTGGCACTGCTGAGTAGGACACCAATTATTTTTGATAACAACTATCCAGCTGGAACCACCAGTTCTGGTGCTTCAAACCGGTCCTCTTCCTCCTCGATTTGTTTGGGCTCAATACAAAATGCAGCTTTACTAGAATATTTCCCACTATGTATAATCAAATGACTAAGGACAGCATCAAAAAGCAGTAAGCAACAGCAGTCTTCTCAGTCTCCAGTACCCCAGACCCAGTTTTAAGATCAGATGTTCGAGATCTCTCTGGCTCTACAACCTCTACTTACTTTTAAATGCACACAGGTATTTGGGAGCACAGACCTGGACTCTGTAAACATAAACACCATTTTGGGAATGCATGGGTAAGATTTTGGGTTCCTCTTTAATATCTGAAAAGGGAGCCTTTTTTTTGTACTTAATTTCTTTAGATGTTATCTTAAACCACACTGGACTTTCTCTTCCCTCCTGTTTTGAGACTAGTAGGACTTTAAGAGCAATCTTCTGTTTTAATTGAAGTTTCTGATACTTAGATGTTACATATGTTAGAGATTAGAAAGGTTGATTTTCCTAAATATTTTGCCAACACTTTTAGTCTACACTTTAACTTTCCTACACCATCCTTACTACTTCACTAGCATTTCAATGCCGACCAATACACTTACTAATGTATTGTTTATTTAAGGATGATAGTTTGAAAATTTGCTATTAGAGCAGCTGCAGGTTCCCCTTGACCTCTTGTGCTCTTTTGTTTTTCTATTACTTACAGCTGTAAGAGTATTAGAATTAAAAAATTCTGAATGATTTAATGAGAAGCTATTAAAGTTCTTACAGTGGAGATGCTACAGATCTACTCGCTGCAGTTGCATTTGCTGGTCTCTGGAATAGACTTTTTGTTTAGTAGTAAGTTATATATCAATCTGTCGAACTGTTTTATGAATGATAGGTACAGCAGCTCCAAAAATCTGAAACAAGATCTCTCTGTTACCTCTTATACCTCTCTCACCATGTCAGACTTGCAGCCTCATAGTCCAAGCTATGCTTTAAAGCTGGAGTATACAGTGCATTTTACACATCCCTTTCTCATTACTTCTATTCGTGTCTTTTTTCTGTTGCATATACCCTTTAAACAACCTTACATTCAATCCCATCATTTGCATTTCTTAATACATCAAAATGTACTTGAGTACTATTAAAATATGATAATATACAAAATGACAGCCAGAAACATTTAAGCAAGAAAGCGAATACCTTACCAAGTTTTGTGCCTGAAGCAAGAGTATGCTGTCCTATCTCCATCTATTGATCACTAGACAGAGTCTGCGTTTCTCCTGATCTGTGTGTGGTATGTCCCCAGTGCAGCCCACCACACCGTGAGCCTGCCACCGGGCTTCAAAGTGACAGTCAGAGTTTTGGAAAGCTTCATCTGATTGCAAACTGAAAGTTGCGCAATTCATTGCACAGATAAACAGTGACACAATGTAAGCCAGTGGAGATAGCAAAGCGGATGTATGACCATGTTGAGAGGTGAAGGCTCAGAGAACTGGGAAAAAGTTGGAGCAGCTGGTACCCAAAAAGATGGAATAAAGGGTCAAAAAGCAGAAAAATGAAAAAGTGAGAGGGAGGAAATAAAGCAAAGCGAAAATTCAGAGGGAGAAGAATGAGCCAAGGTTGCTGGAGCCGCACAAAAGTCTGTGTAGTCCCCAGACACCGTCAGTACGGTGGTGTTATTCATCTTTGTGAACCAGGAAATGCTGCAGAACCTCGGTAGGAAAAGCACTAAGTTAATGGAGATAAAATGGAGAAATAAGAGCTAACACCTCTTGTGTCCCCTGTAGCCAAATAAGAGTGCTCCTAATGCTGAACTACTCTTCACTGTCAGGCACTGTACAGAGCTTTTCTTCCTTAGGATAACAAGAATCCAAAATGAGGAATCAGAGGATGGACACATCTCTGCCACGGAAAGAGACGTGAGCCACAGCGAGGTTTTGTCGAGGGAGTTGTGGCTTTAATACTGAGTTTGTATGAATGAGTTAAAAAAGGAAGGGAAGGACAGGAGTAACCAACAGAGAAGGAGACATAAACCAAATTTCTATTTCTCCCCGAGGCAGCAATTTTTGACAGACTTTTTCTGCTGATGGTTTTGAAGAATGGAACTAGATCTGGGCACAAAAGAAAATGTGTGGTTCTTAAACTGCACAAATTCAGATCTTTTTGTCACCTTCTCATAGGAAAATGGTTACAAGAAGTGACCTGAAGAAGTAACCAAAAATACTTCAAGGAGGACATTATACCCATCCCAATCTTTGCTTCCCCATAGGTTGCACAGAAACGACCAACTTCTTATGTGACCAGACTCAAAAAGAATATTCGTAGGAGTTTGTAACTTCCACCAGGAATCTCTCCTGTTTAATAAAGAACAGTCTCAAAGGCCTAAAGGATTACAGGACTTGTTACGTCACATTCATTCCAACTCCTGTTACATCCGAACAAATGACCACTTTCCAAAGGGGAATGACATGTGAGCAGCACAACCAGTTTCTGAAGACATCAGGCACTAACAGAGCAGAGCAGTGACAGCTGAGCACAAAACCACCCCTCAGCAATAAAACTTGAGGTAATACGTGTCCTACTCAAAAATCCAAAGAAGGGTATACCCCTCCACAAGCTGCTGACACACAAGGAGAGGCTCACTGCTCTGCTAGAATCCCAGTGCAGCTTGCTCACCCCTCTACAGGTTTAGGTCATTTTGAAGTGGTTGGTCACACTCTTTTTTTGCTGAGGAAATGCCACAGATGGAAGAGCCTAGGAAGGTAGTACATACAATTTTAGCAGCTGCATTAGAAGTAGATTTATGGGTCGGAAGAAGTACCAAAAGCTTACTAGCTAGCAAAAGTTTCCCTGTATTCCCTTTTCGTTATATATACCAAACACTTTCACTGTAAGCTGCCACATTAGGACAGATCAATGTCACTCTAGCAGCAGTGCCCAAATGACAACTGAAAACCTACAAAACTGCCCCCTCAGTACCTTTCTGTCCCAAAGAATTTTCCTGTCCCAAACCCCTTCTGCCTCTCCAGATGATAAGCAAAAGGGAGAACATCGTCTTTAAAGTTTAATTGAGAGAATAACATGCAGCAGAACTTCCTTTTTTCCTGCAACTATATCCATAAAGACATCTCCTGTTTTGCACTCTCTACTAAGCCTGTATTTTACTCATGAGATGGTTTGTTACAGCACCCATGAGAGCTCTTTCTCTTTCAGACTTCAGTGCTAATGGATAATAAATGTACTTATCACATAGTAAATACTCAGAAACCATTCTTTACAGAATATGACAATAGCATTGCTCTGTTTGTTAGACCCAAATACGGACAGATTAAGCTGCTCGTTTGAAGGGTTATGTCCAGCATCCTTTTCTGTTTATATCACCCTTTCTAACAAATGCCTCCTAATACTGAGCATGGCCAGATGAGAAAACTTCAGCAACAAATACTGCCGGCAAAAAAATTTCCTTTGAGGATTATGCTCATGCTCAGCTTTTACAATCACTGACTGAAAATGCACTCTTTTTCTTAAATTATTTCCTAATTGTCAGTTTTCTTACCCCCTGCTCCCTTCCAGAATTTCCCATCCCTTAAATATCTCAGTTTCAGGAGGGAGCTTGGAATTTCTTCAGCTAATCACTTGCCAGTGCAAATGAACATAGCACTCATGCTGTTTAGTTAATCAGAAATTTAAAGTGTCTCATATATAAAGCTTGGGATCATGGTATTCAGATGTGATATGGCCATGGAAACAGATAGGCACACATACTGCTCTGGCAGCCATTCTCAAAGTTGCACTGTACCACAGAAAAGCACAAGGAGATACAAGGGGGATAAACTAAGCATTGCCAGCTACAAACACCTCATAGAGGCAGTCACAGCCAGTTACTCTGCATGTTGTGGTCTTGCTCCACTCGCCATCAGAGCATGGTGCTACCATCCCCATGTATCAGAAATATCCAAAGTTCTCCAGGAAAAAAAAAAAAAAGCAGCTCCTATTTGTTATCTCTGTTGGTAGAGGCTGAGGGCTAGTTAACACAAAATTAATTCTACTTTTTCCACGTGCATGAGGATTGTTGCAGATAAAATGCCTAGCAATACACCATGTGTCTTATGGCAGCAGCTACCTACACACTTCTACAAAGCTCGTCTCCTACCATCAGGACAAGGATGCACTCCAGCTTTTCCTCTCATGATGCCATTGTAATTGGTCCACTTCTACACAAGAGAAACCCCAAGCGAAATCTCCACCAACACAGGATTCAATTTTCCTCTCTGGACTGTTTTGCCATGTAAAAAGATGATTACAGGGTTAGAAACAGGCTAAGATGTGAAGTACATAGCTTTATATTTGACCATCAGGATGAAGGGTGAGACCCTCCCACCCCATGCTCACTCCTCAAAGTGGCGGTCAGCCATCCTTTCTCCAGCTGAAAAGTCTGGACTCATCTCTCTGCAGAATGCAATTCTACAGGATTCAAGCAAAATTACTTCCTCAGGGTGTATTTTGCTATTTCTTACTTTGATTGCCAGTTCAAGTCATGGAATATGATCTTATTTTGATAGGTACTGTTGAAAATAAGCCTCCAAGAAAAATAGGTTCCCAGCTTAGGCACTCCCAACCACTCTCTAGAGAGGAAATTGTCTGTCTGTGATATCTAGGACATAAACTTGGGCACCTAAATTAGGCACCTAAAGTTACAGATGATGGGAGTATCGCTGTAGTCATGACAGTTTAAGGATCGAAGTGAAGAAAAGTTTTAAGAGAGAATTACCTTTAAACAGAAAAAGGGATATATCTGGGGTAGATATATCCACCTAAACAACCAAGCTTTCAGGCAAACAAACTTTCTCTGAAAACAAGCAGAAAACTTAAAAGATTAGAAAAATGACTCAGAGATACAATTATGTTCATCAGTGAGACAATTCAAAAGAAATATGGAGCTGGCGCCACTGAAGCTGGAGAAAACAAGAGATAATAAGGACCAATTGCTCAATAAAATCTTTTTTCTGCCCGCATCTTTTTTATATTGAATCACACTGTTGCAAACTTTAGCTTCCATGCCCATCTTTGGAAGTTAGGCTGTAGCTGCCTCTGAGGATGAAGGCTAAAAGCTCAGACACAGAGAGGTGGTTTTCTGAGGAATACTCTTCATCTGAGAATGGTCATATTCATTAAACTAGTTCATTCTAGGGTGTAGTAGTACTTTGGTTTCACCCACATCACATCTGTGATGGTATTTAGATGACTGTATTGTGAGTTCCTCTCTCCTCTCTTGTCTGGCAGTTATAAAATAAATCAGACGAGGGGAAAGAACATAAAGAAACAATAAAGCAGTGCTGCTCAGTTGATGGGTAGCAATCGTAGTACACCAGAGACCTAGTTGTCAAAGTTTTTATTAGTGTAATAACATAGGATAGTGTTAAGGGTTTTGAAGAAAAGCCAAGATTTCTGTCTTGAGGGAAAACTTCATACCTTACAGAAGAGTTCTTAGAGAAAGCATAAAGATGCTTGCTTGAAAAAGGAGTTGCACTGGAAGCTCACAGGAATGATTTCCAATTAAGAAATGAGAAAGCTACAGGGAGAATCAGAATTGACCACGAAGGGCCTTGAAATTCATGACAACTTTCTCTTACTTTTAATTTTTTTTTTTCCCCAGGAGCACTTTCAATAGAACTAAACATGGAAAGAGTACTTTATGAAGGTCCCAGTAAATAATACTGAAAACTACTGAAGTGATGGTCTGGAGGTTGGTGGGTAAATCATAAGACATGTATGAAAGGGAAATTGACAAAACTTAAAGAGCCATATAAGCTTAAGCAATAGAAAACAAAATGGAAATAAAACGAAGATGATGACGTCAGCTCCTGTAGGTTTTAGGTTGAACTAAATTAGTGGTCAGACATGAAAAGACAGTAGAGGAAAACACACTAATTTTATTTCAGATAAAAGGAACTCAGTTCAGTGTAAGAGAAGCAGAACTTCAAGTTGTCTCCCTGGAGCCGCTAGCTAAATTTGGACTTGAGAATCCTCAGAGATGAAATATGTATAGAAAATACTATGGTCATGGATGTAGGATGGCCCACAAAAACTGGAAAACAGATCTGGAAAATTCTTCAAAATAACAGAGAGGAAGTAAAGACAGTCACAGAAGGTAGAATGATAGGGCACCATAGAAGGGCATCAGTCAGTGACATCTGAGACTGTTAGAGTGAATGTCAGACACATGCAGCTTGACCTTGGAAGCAAAGTCATGGGCAACTTGGATAGAATTTCAGCGAGAGCAAAAGATGAGTAAGATGGAACAGAAGATGAACTCAGATAAAATTTTCAGGAAACTCTGGAGACAAAATGAATATGGCAGTAGTTGGCTTGCTTAGCTGTGGGATGAACACATCTGTGTGGATCCATTTCTTGACATGTAGGCTGTCTCAAATTTTGACTTACGTTTTTGTTTGAATAAAGCCAAACTCTGCAGAAAATAACTTCTACAGGTGACCTACTCAAGATAAAACCCCTGAAAACTCTCTAGAAAGTCAAAGTCAGATCAAACTTTAGGAAATGCTTAGGAGCGTTCATGAGGGAGAGCAAGCCTTGTGTTGAGCCTGCCTTAAATTCTGAGAAAATGATGCAGCAGGAAAACAGTTTTACATTTCCTTTTAAAGCTACACACAAATTCTTTTTCATGCTCTGTTAACTGTCACTGATCAGTTATTATACATCCAAAACACACTGACTCCCTAAGCTAATCCAGATAACTATTAGCCTTTTCATAATGCCTGAAAGTAATACCACACTGCGTTTGTAGTGCTTTCAGGTCAGGAGTCTAAATTTTTTGCAGTGCTGCAAGTTTGTTTAAGCCCTAGATATGGAAGCAAAGATACACAGGATTACAGGAAAAAAAAAATTAAAAATCTTTTTCCAGGCCGATTATTCTTTCGGCTAGTGCAAACCAAAGACAATTTGTGATAAGGCTATGAGAAATATGCTTTGCAATTAAATATACTCCACACCCCCGTCCCCATAAACTGACTTGTTGACAAGCTATGAGACATTAAACATGCCAGAGTCAGTGGATCAGGCATTCCTCGTGTCGGTACTAACAGCACTTCGCTGGTATGTCTGGCTCAGGTTTTACATTGAGACTTGCTTTCCAGGAAAAGGACATTATACGAAAAATAAGATGGAGCCAGACCACACATGGCAATACAAAGTGAGGACAGCAGGTGCATTTGGCAGCCCCAGGCACCTGCCAGCATCAAGTCCTGGACTGTGCAGGAGACAGTTATCACAAAAGAGATAAATTGCACTTTCAGCCGCGGGGCTGAACATGTCAAGGCCTTAAGGATACTCACGAACCTTATTACTTTTAGAGCAGCAACAGAACATCTCATCTGCCCAAGAAGCATCACCTCTGGAAGAAGAGGGGAAGGAGGGAACCAGTGTCTGGCTGATAATTAGTCTGCTAACCAACAGCTCCATAGCATAGCTGATCTCACTGTAGTGAATTAAGATACACTGGAGACTGGAGCACAGTCCCAGCAGTTTAACAAGCTCTTGCCTTTTTGCTTCCTACTCCTTTCTCAGCCACTGTCAAACTACTGAATCACAGTACAGATCCAATATCCCAAAAGTCTGTCTTGGTTATCTCCTGTTTTCAGCTTCTTTCTGTTAGCCAACTCCACGGTCAGAAATGCTCACAACAAAGATGTACGGACTTGCACGTATTAACTAGATCTTCTTGTGGTATGATCACCAGACTGGCAATTCCAATGGCAAATTTGTGTGTAAATCGGGATAATTACCTAATTCAGGACTTCTTTGACTCATCGATAGAAATCTTCATGCTGTTCCAACTGCTGAGAACAAATTAAGAAAAATCATGTCCAGTTATTACCAATTTGTCCTAGCACAGAAGTGCAAATTGTTATTACCCCTTTCTTCCCCAGACAAATCACCATAGCAAAGCTTTGAGCTTTGTTATGGTCTGTTCATAGGTAGTTTAAATGATACCATCACTATTACAGCATTCGTGGCAAGGTAAAAGTGCCATCCACAGCATCCAGTGAAAACAAATGGGCTCAGCAGTCGCTAGCGTGTTTCCACTGGCAATGCAAGCAGGATCACAAGAAAATCAAAATCTCAAGTCCAAATTCTTGTTGCAACTGCATGCAGGTTGAAGAGGAAGCATTATGAGAGCCTAAGAGGAGTTTCTTTTAATGCACCATCCAGAAGCATTATTTCACCTGACAGTCATTCACAAGTTTCTTATTGGCTAAATATTTTGCAGATAAATAGTCAGAGGTTTCAAATGCATTCAGATTCTGCCTACACAGCCTGGGAAAAGAATTTTCCACCTTGTACTGCTGAAAAAAAATTGCAGACGCTCTAGGCTATAGTATCACGTTCAGAGGAACAAGGTAGGTAGCAGAGGGCATTAGGCACTGATATACTCCAGGGAAGAAAGAGCAGACGGGGCACAATGGAAGCGGCTTCATTATATTTTAAACAGGAATAGTTCCAAGGATAGGAAAGCCTGTGGTGCTTGTAAAGGATTAAGCAGGGTAATGTGCTTTTTAAGAAGACATAAAGAGGTATGTAATGTGATATATTTAAGCCTAAATGATTTTTCTTGGAGTCCCCAATGAATGTTTAAGCAGGCATGACTTAGGTCTCTGTAAATCCTCTTCGAATAAATAACTTCCACAAAAACAGAGATTCCATTGACGGAATGATGTATATTTCATAATCTATGCAAAAAAGGAAAATCAATTTGAGATAGACGAAACAGTAATACTAAAGAAAAAAAGATAAAAGTGAGTATTCTCTGGAATAATCCAGGCATATATATGAATACAGCTAACTTCCCACCCATTTTCATTTGACAGGGCAGGAAGACACAGTGAACGCTTCCCTACCTTCAGTTCAGATCTTTAGCTGCTTTTTGTTGTCTTTTGAGAAAGGAAGAGACAGTAAGTGGCAGAAAACATCTAAAGTGCCTCCGCTTTTCAGGCTGTCTCCTGTCGGAGATATTTAAAACCCTGCTTTCTCTTCAGGGTAAACCTACCCAGCTGCTCTCTAACCAGACCTAATGGCGTATACACTGCTACTCACTGTGGACGGAACAGGAGCACACACAGCGATACATATGCACCCGATTTATGAGAAGAACAGGACCAATAAATACAAAAACCTGAAAACTTGCAACAGCAGATCTTCCCATCTTATTTCTCCCTCCTGTTCTGCCCTCCTGCCAGGAAGAGCAGGTCAGAGAGGTAGATTGTCTGATGCAAAATGGGACTACACAATCATTGTCATTTGGCTGTATTGTATTTTCATTCACAGAGGTGCCATTCCCCATGAAGTCACTGGTACAGCAAGCGCGCAGTCCTGCTAAATGAGCATGATGATGCAATGAGTAAATCAGCGGTTGATACCCCTTCCCCCTTTTTATATATACATTAGTATTAAAGTGGTACTTTCCTCAAAATTAAAAGAGTTGCAGCTTCATGGTAATTTGTAGAATAAATGCAAGACCAAAAAAAGGACTTCTAAAATATAGCAAAAATTTTTTGGCAAAGCCTCTTCTGCGACAGCTACTTGCAGATCCCATTTAACCTCGGAGAGGGTGCAGCAGGGAGTGTTTTTAAAGCGTTTGTCCATAACATCCTTGCTCACCTTTCTCCCACGGTGGTTCCTCCTATCACAATACCTTCACGGTCATTAGACAGTCTAGTGGAATTCCCTTCCCCCGTACCCATTTGGAAGCACTTGTTAAGGCTCAGCCCTCACTTGGCACCCCAGGAATGCGTGCTGAGGTAACAGCCACAGAGAGCTTGGTCAAACTGCTGTTTAGTCATGTTTTACTGCTGATTAATGGTAGACACAAAATTAAACACAGAGGGAGACCTGTTAGCTTAAGCTTGTCCAGGGTTATCATCTGGTTGAGTTAAAAGCTCTGATGCGGCCAGTTAAATTCATTCAAGACCCCAAAGAACATTACAAAGTATATAAAGAGGCTGAGGGGTCCCATGAATTCTTTCCTCTGAAATGTTCTCACTTTTTGGAATTATGTTACAAAGACTATAATCTCTGCCTTTTACCAGTTACATTTTTAAATATTAATTTTCCTTGTCTAAGATTAGCTTTTAACATCACATTCTTCATCCAGCTTTCTTCCCAAAATATAATCTCCTAAAAGCTTCTGCGTGAACAGCAATAGCAAACAATCTTTTTCTGTGCCATTTCCTCCTGTAAGATGAAAGAATGGGAGAAATGCACACACATAAGTGGATGAGTATGTTCGTTAGAATCAAGCCAGAGCCCTCTGATATTTTAAAATTGTGGGGTGACTGGCTTGCTCACATGCTGCAACTTGGTTTTTCAACATTATCATTTGCAAGTGCTTATTCCTGGGAAGCAGAGGCATGGAAATTGAAGAACTCAGATATTTCTGGGTTTGTAGGTTTTACGACAGCAACTGTCATGATTCCAGGAACGAGAAATCAAAGATTGCAATCTGGAATCACCTGCCAGCATGATACACTGAGGATTTTTTTTGTTTTTAATTCAGTTGAAAAAAAGGCATTAGTCAACAGAGCTGTGTTTGGCATGCTTTGGTTTTTGATTCTTCAGAAACCCTTAGTATAACTTGGGAAGGCAAACCAGAAGGAGTGCAGTTTTCTTTTTTAATACACAAGGAAAAACTCAGCTTTATCAGCCCCACACAAGCTGAACTAAAATACATTTTCTCAAAAAAAAAAAAAAAAAAAAAAAAAAAAAAAAAAAAAGAAAACCAATTTCCTCTAGCTTCTCACTGTCTTTTTTTTTTTTCTTGTTTTTTCAGCGTATGACTTTATCTAAAGCGGTTTCGAAAGTGCAGTTCCCCAGGGTCTCTCTTGCCTCTTCTTTCTTGCTGTTTAGTCCTTCAGAGGAGGAAAATATGATCTCAGTTACAGAGTGGATAAATGATTTTTAAAACTCCAAAGAATCTTTGTTATTTTGTAGTTCTTTTATTATCAAGAGATCACCAGTGATTTTATCATTCTTTTTAACATATTCTTTCCTCTTACGTGTTTGCAACCACTGTGAAAACACCAGAAATTACAGGTTTTGCTGGCAAACAGGTTTTGGTGGAGTCAAAAGGCAGCTTTTTAGAAGTTTCTAAACCAAGCTTAAAGCAATTGCACGTACAACTTCATGGATATTTGCTCTAATAAATCTTCACATTTTGGAGTTTAAAATAAAATCTATAAAATATGGTGTTTCTCAGATTTGATTTAAAACTCTGAATATGAAGATACAATGGTGGGGAAAAGGTTTGTATACAGCCATTCACTAACCCATCTTCACTTTCATAATGAACCCTTTCATGGAGTAGCATTCTTATAAAAGCTGTAGCCGTCAACCAAAAACATGGGAGGGAACTATTGTGTTCATAAATGTGACTACAAAAATTGACTCCTGCTCTCACAGTATTTTCCAAATGCTAAACCCACTACAGAAGGTGGCTGTGAGACTCTTTAAGGCCAGACCACCTTTTTCTGCCTGCCTCTCTCAAAACATACATGACTCAGAGCTACAGCGGAAAGCCGTGATTTTCAGTGTCGGAGTCTACAAAAGTAAGTTAATTGATGTCTCGTATCCAAAGTGCTTTAAGCTTTGTACAGTACATTGCCATGTCTTCTGGGGTTGTAAGTCCAGTGATCCTATTCCCATTTTGCATCCTGACAAATGCATTCATCTCTCATACCTATAAATCCTTGTCAGAGCAAACACTCTAGGTACTTACATTTTAAAATGTTGAAAACAAGCTACACAGCTGAGGAGTTCCAATCCACTGTAAGAATGCAATAGACTTGCAGAAATTGGTACCAGGCACGATCATTAACTGGGCACAAATACACCCCGTACAGTTAAAAGCAACAACTAAGCAAATGTCATGTTACAGCAGAGCATCTCCAAAGGGAAGCAAAAAGTAAGTCATACCAGTACCTTTTGAATGCCTGCAGTTGACTCCAAGACGTTGTTCTCTGAGCCATTACTTCTATTAATCATCCGCCACATTTGGGAATACATGCTGTCCCTCTCAAAAGGATTCATCCCTTTCACTCGGACGTGCTCATAGACCGCGGAGTCGAAGACAGTACCATAAGGAATGTCCGTCTGCCTTGAGAGATCCTGGAGAGACCTTAATTGTTGGTGAAGAAAAGAGACACAGGAGCTTGAAGCCACATTTTCAAGCAGGAGGAGCTGCAGGCAAGCAAAGGGCAACACATAGGAAGAACTCTGTCAAGCCAGTTTCTTTTGTTGTTTGGTTATTTTTTCTTTTTTTTCTTAAAAGACAAAGTGAGACTGAAAAATTGTTTTTATGGTTTAAGACACAAGGAGGAATATGAAGTGAAAAGAAGGGGTGAATAAAAAGAAAATGGGTGAAAAAAGAACAATAGAAAGAGTAAGAGAATCCTGTCAAATGCTGAGCTGCTCTCAGCAGGGTCAAAGGAGAGAAGGCAGCATTGCAGTCCCTCCAGCCACACGCACCAAGTTCAACAGAGGCTGGATAACCGCCTTTCAGAGCACGGTGCCACCACACACCCCGCTGCTGAGGAGCATCAGTGTTGGCACCAGAACTCACCGTATCTAGCCCAATGCACCTGAGCTGAGTACTGCTATGTGCTACTGGTTTACCAGTAAAGAGCAGCTTTTTGGTGGTATTCCTGCACCGAACTGTGCACCCATCACACAGCTCACGTCCTACACTATTTTCAGCAACAGGAAGATTTCTGTTGTGGTTTCATGAACTGCCTTTGCATCACAGTTTATGTTATTTAGTTCAACTAATTTGTTCTACTTTACATATTATCTAGTCTAATCTGTTCTCTGTAAGCAAGAAAAATTAACCAGTTTAGAATTTTCTAAAGCATCCCAAATATAAGAATTGCTCTCCCATACCTTTGGTCCTTTAATGGCATTCATTAAAGTTTCAATAATAACTACTGCAATATGTCTACTGCCTAAAATCCATCACAGCTTTCCTGGCACAAATTAACTTTGTATAAACTGCACAAATCTAGTGGATGACACCTAAGGACAAATCAAGGAGCTGAATGTTGCCTTAAAGTAGGCAATATAAAATTGTCAAAGCTCATTACAGCCACAGAAAATGCAAGCACAAATGTAGGAATCTCACCAAATTCCAAGTCATGTTTCTGAAACAGGCAAATATAGAGGCTGTGGGGTGGGGAAGGAATTCTTAGGTGTTCCAGGGATTGCACTGAAGAAAACAGTAATCGGACCTCAAAAGATGGGTATGCCTCTGAATATACCAGAAAGCAGGAAAAGAAGAAATCAATAGAGCTCAGCAACAAGGGTTTAGAGGTTAGTTGAGTTACAGATAAATCCTTTGAAATTCAGACATATGGGTTTAGAAGAACATTGAATAAGAGCTAAATTCTGTGCAGATAACTTACAGCAAATATAAGGAAGGGATAAATTTAATTTTGAAGAGTAAATAACTAATGGTATTAAACCCCCCACAATCCTCTCCTCTTTCTCCAACAAGATGGTATTCCTCTTCAAGAACATAAGCAGCAAGGAACCTGAAAAGAATCAGTACACATATGGGATCATCAAAGGTGAGCTGCTAGATGAAGCTTTTCCCAACACAGTGGTCTTCTATGGAGGGCTGAGACGTGTCCTTTCCTAGGAAGAAAAATGTGAGACTCTAGGAGACTGAGGTATCAAGAGGATAAGTACTGTGGCTAATTTGTAATTGAAAAGTGAAAGAAAAATTATCAAGTCCAGATAAACACCCATGAGTTCTGAAAGATTAAATATGAAATGTATAAGCTGCTAGCAAAAATGTGAAACCTCATTATAGGCAGTGTAAAAGTGTAGAAGCAAATATTTTAAAAGGCTTTGGTAGTTATCAGGGGAATTATGAAAGTAAACTACTAAGTTATTACAGTTAGGTTTTAATAAATAACTGAAATAAGGATTGATACAATTTTAAAGATCAGTCCTGAAGATTAGAGATAGCCACCAGATGTTTCTCCAGGAAAAGCAACTCAATCATCTATTACACTTCGAAATTAGTGAAAAACCCCAAGACTTTAAAAAAGAATTTTAAAAAGGCCTTAATCTCATCAAACAATATATGGAAGGTGGAAGTATGGACAGGCTACAAAGGTGAAATTTAGAAACACTTCCTAGCAACTCAGTACTCAGCTAGAGTGGATGATCTTGAGGGATTTCAAGGGTAAGAAGAACAGCTTTTGCAGTACTAAAAGGCTGAACAAGAAAAGTGTGGACCTGTTGAGGGGGACAGCAGACACAGCCAAGGTTGAGATGCTCAGTGTCATCTTTGCCTCACTCTTTCTCAACAAGGTCTCCCAGGTCTCTATGATTAGAGACAGCGTTCAAGGAGGCAATGAACAATTGGCAGCAGGTGGTCAGGTAAACCCCAACCAGACAAGGCAGGGATTGACTGAGAGCACTAGACCATTGTCACAGGTTACGGCTGGGGCCGCCACCAGACAAAAGAGAAGTGGCC
>NW_010389179.1:102648-112945 GCF_000710305.1 Buceros rhinoceros silvestris
TTGCCATGGTGTCGGGCCGGCCCAGCCACTAGACAAATGAGAGATGCTCTGTATTAACCCCTCTCCCTTCACAAAAGGGAACAGAAAGGGGAATAGGGGAGAGAAACTTAGAGATTGGAAAAGAAAACTAAAAGTACTTTAATGAAAAAAATAATAAAATGATATATATACAATACCAAAATCAAACCCAACCCCTCTAATGGCAATCACGTCACCATCACCACTGATGACGTGGGGCAAGCACTGGGGAAGTCACAAACTGGATTCAATGGCAAATGGAAACTGGATTCAGGAGCTGGATTCTGGAATTGCATTCAGGAATGCATGGATTGAGATGGAAGGCAGAACAGACAGAGTCCTCCTCAGATGCCAGGCATTGAAGAAGAGATCTTGACCCCTGTGGTCCCTCAGCTTTATATTGAATGTGATGTATATGGGATGGAAAACCTTGTTCATCAGTTTAGGGTCACCTGTCCCATCTGTTCCTCCCCGCAGATACAGCCTAACTTAATGCACCCCCAATGAGGAAGACAAGAGTAGCAGCGATCATGGTCTGCTTGTGGAGCAAGTGTAAGCAAGAGCCTTTCTGCACATCAATCCCTGGTAGTAACTGTAGACATCAAGAGTTACCACTTCAAGAAGCAGACACTGTCTGCAAAAATATGTCGTTGACTTCAGAAAAGGCAGTTACAAGAAACTGACCTGAGAAGTAAAATCACTGAACAGAATTAGTTCTGTTCTAATTCAAACCAGGACATCCACAGAAGCCCACGGAACCCGGCAGGCTGTAAAGTGTGCTGAGAGAGCTGGCCAATTCTTTGCAATGCCACTTGCTTTAATTTTTGAAAGACGGAGATTCGAAGAGATCCCTGACCGTTGGAGAAAGGAAATGTCCAGACTGTGTTAAAAAGAAAGATAGTGTGTGTGGAACCATAAGGATAAATTCCTGGTTGGACAATCAGGCTCATAGGGTGTCTCACCTGGAGGCTGGTAACAGGTACCACAGAGGTCTAACCTGGAGGAGGTGAGCAAGCACCCTCTTGTCAAGTTTGCAGATGACATGACATTGGGGACCTGCCGATTGCTCAAGAACAGACCCCCATTCAGATGGACCTAGAAAAGCTGGAGGAATGGGCTGACAGGAGTGATGTGAAATTCAGCAAGGACAAATGCAAAGCCCTGCACCTGCGGCGGAAAACCCCCCTGCAACAACTCAGGCTGGGGTACAGCTCTGCAGAAAGACACCCTGGTAGACAGCTGTGGGCCTTGGTGAGAATTTCTCTCTGCTTCACCATTAGACGAAGTGTTGTGTAGAAGCAGGTGTATTACTAATGCATTGACAGTCTGTCTGTCTGTCTGTCAAAAGCATCACTGATGAAAGGCACTAGATAAATAGAGCCTATTACATCCATCCATTCCGTGTTACTGCTGCTGCCGCCGATACACTTCGGTGTCTCCTGGCAGTGCTCAGAAGTGCAATGAACTGTCACAGGATGCATGCTGAACACCCTGTAACAGCTGTGTTACTTGTCATGCATATTGCTAGAAACATATACAAAAAGTACTTACTGGGAGTCCAAATTCTAGTGACAACACCTAGCAAAACTGCAATCATTGCTTTACAGGACTTTGTACAGCCATGTAATTTCTAATATAACAAGCAATAAAGCATTTTTCTGAAATATTATTGCTAACTGGTATATAAATGATATGTGTAGCTGCTGCCACGAAACAGTACTGTTAGAAACAGCAGAAAAGAAAAAAGCAGCTCATCTGTATATCTTGTGGCTATGAAAGCAACCTTGTTGTTTTCAGAAAGGCAAACCAACACAAGATATGAGCTGTTAGTACAGAAGTGTACTACAATCAGGTATGGGAAACGTGCTACAAACAGTCTGAGAAGCAAGCAAGAGTGACATCACACACAAAGGCATCACCCAGCAGGGAAATAACAAGGAGGAAAATAACGCTGATGCATTCAGGAAGGCATATTGTTGCTGCAAAGTCTGGCATTAACTACAGTCTGTATTACTTTACTGTTTGGTGCAGTATCCTAAAAAACAGGATGCCTCTCAGCTGCCCTGCTCCGCATCTTTTCACAGTTGCAAGTGCTGCTCTACACTGAGAATGAGGGCAAGAGCAAGACAACTATAAGTATATAATCTATGGATGTGCTAAACGCTATCGTCAGCAGTAAACCCCAAGTTTTGCAGTAAAATCCAAGTTTTGCTGAGGAGCAAGGAAGAAGTTTCGCAGCCTTTGAAGTGTACATGTGCGTATGCTGCTCCATAGGCAAGCTGCAAAAGTGGAAAAGACCTATCACATCAGTGACTTCATCCCCTCACAGAAACAAGTCAAATGGAATCATAATGTAAATAATCTGAACCCCTGGAGATTATTGCTATGACATTCACAACCTAGCAGCTAAGGTACGGCAAAACAAAGAGAAATGATAAACCTTGACAGAACTAATAAAATTATTAAACCATTGAGGTTCCTTTCCAGAAGAAAGAATTTTTATAACCACTTTGCCTCCAGTCTGGTTTGTACGTTACACATTTTTTGATGTACCTTCAGTCCTGGAATAAACAACTCATTCTCTGTTCAGACAAATACATTTAGTGGAGACATAAATCTCCAACCTCACTATGTCACGCAGTCTCACCACACAAGAGCTGCCACACAAGAGTTCAAAATAAGGAAATGTATTTGTCAAGCTGATTATTTCCTACTGGGTGTCCTTTGATGCTAGAGACATGCCTGGGGGCAGCATGCTGATGTTTGAGGGATGGTGTGCTAGCCAGGTTCTTTGGTCTGCCATCTCAGGGGAGGTAGGAGATGGAGATCCATTTGGCAACAAAGATGCAGGGGTTATTGACGTGTTAGAAACCATGGAACCAGATTCTTCAGGTAGGAATTAGGGCTTCTCCTCCCCCAAAAGAAGGCAGGATCAACAGCCGAAGTAGAGCACATCTACACTAATGCCCACAGCATGGGCAGGAAACAGGAGCTGGAAGCCACTGTGCAGCAGGAAAACTATGATCTAGTTGCCATGACAGGAACACGGTGGGATGATTCACACAACTGGAGAGCTGCATTGGACAGCTATAAACTCTTCAGAAGGGATAGACCAGGAAGAAGAGGTGGTGGGGCAGTGCTGTATGTTAGGGAGTGTTTTAACTATCTTGAGCTTAATGATGTGATGACAGGGTTGAGTGTTTATGGGTAAGAATTAGGCAGAAGGCCCATAAGGCAGATATGATGGGAGTGTGTTGTAGACTGTTCAGCGAGCATGAAGAGGTAGATGATATATTCCATAAGCAGCTGGGAGAAGTCTTACAATTGTTAGCCCTTATTCTTCTGGGGGACTTCATGTTACCAGGTGTCTGCTGGAAATACAATATAGCAGAGAGGAAACAGTCCAGCAGGTTCCCGGAGTGTGTAGAAGACATCTTCCTCACACAGCTGGTGAGGGGGCCAGCTAGGGAAGGCTCCCTGCTAGACCTGTTGTTTGTGAACAGAGAAGGACTTGTGGGTGATGTGATGGCTGGAGGCTGGTTTGGCCACAGCAATCATGAGATTGTAGAGTTTTTGATTCTTGGGGAAGTAAAGAGGTGTGTCGGCAGAACTGTCACCTTGAACTTATGGAGGATGGACTTTAGTCTGTTCAGGAGACTGGTTGACAGAGTCTCTTAGTAGTCAGTCCTGAAGGGCAAAGGGGTCCAGGAAGGCTGAACATTCTTCAAGAAGAAACCCAGTGTGCTGAATGTCGAGCCAGCAAGGAAGACCGGCTTGGCTAAACAGAGAGCTTTGGGTGGAACTCAGGAAGAAAAGGGAAGTCTACAATCTATGGAAGAAGGGGCAGGTGTCTTGGGAGGACTACAAGGATATTGTGAAGTTGTGCAGGGAGAAAATAAGATGGGCCAAAGGCTAACTAGAACTTAATCTGGCCACTGCCATAAAAGACAATTAAAAATGCTTCTATAAATACATTAACGGCAAAAGGAGGACTAAGGAGACTCTCCATCCTCTTTTGGATGCAGGGGGAAACAGTGACAAAAGATGAGGAAAAGGCTGAGGTACTGAATGCTGCCTTTGCCTCAGTCTTTAACAGTAAGACCAGTTTTTCTCAAAGTACCCAGCTCCTTGAGCTGGAGGGACAGGGAGCAGAATGAAGCCCCCTTAACCTGGAAAAACAGTGGAGTGCAGTAGTCTGAGTAAAATCAGTATCTGCCTGTGGACTCTAATTCTGTCCTAAAGGAATCATAAAACAGTAACAGCAATACTGGCTCAGTGATGAAAGCGCCAATGAGAAAAAACCTCGAGAACTCCAAATTTATTTGGCATTTACTAAGAAAAGCCACTCTTAATTACTACTCATTCATGCTGCATTTGAGACAGTGATCTAAAGGTTTAAGCAGCACAGAAATTACACTTTGCTTTACTGCCACAATGTTTTGGCATTTGAAATGCTGACTGTCTTGATTTAAATGTCATCTGCAACGTGGGTCAAGTGTGAACAAAAGATGCATCCAGGAACTACTTTATGACTTGTGTGCCTCTACTCCTCTTATTACCTATTGGCAGAAAATGAAAAGCTGAGCTCCCAAAGGTTTTAAGAGTAGCCACTTGACTGAAAAAGGAGATTAATACTCACTCTTACTCTTCTTATTTCTCTAATTTCATTTAAAAATTGTGAAAATTTGATCCACATTAATCAGTGAAGCAAAGAACAAATGCCATCAACTTCAAGTGAGGATATACAGCAAAGAAATACTTCGAGACTCTCTAGGTGAAGGGAATATTTCAATATTCCTCTCTATTGCACTGTGTAACAAATTTTTGTCTGCTTCTCTTCTCAAAATAAGGTTCTGGATACCATGAGGCAATGACTAGGAAGAGTAGCCCAACCCTCATACTAGTCAAGAAAGGGAAGCTGCAAGAACTCGGAACAGGAACTGGCTACACATCCAAAAGCTTAAATGCAATAGCTACCCAAATGTTTCATGGAAATGAAGTGTGCTATGGGCTGCTTGAATCCTCCTACCCTTTGTAAAAGATATCACAAGGACTTCACCTTCCACTACACACTGTAATATTTGATGCTAGCTGGAAACCTGAAATGAAAACCTATCAGCTACTTGTTACATCCATGCAAAACCACTGACTTCAATTTCTTCCACTTTTCTGACTACTCTGAAGCTAGCTGGATAGCACTACAAGCAGAATCGGGTTTATTTTCGTTAAATACTTAAACTAATTTCCATCCTGGCTTTCAAAGTTCCCCAAGGTACAATTTGATCTGTTAAGAAAAAAGAAGAGCATCAGCTTTTTTCTTTATTGCTTATTCATGTTTCCCACTTCGCAGTAATTCAGCATGGTAAACAAACAGCCTCTCTCTTATGTGCTGGCTTGAGTTCCAATTTTGGGCAGTTTTGTAAACTAAAGTTTTACACTCCCACCATAGTTAGGATAACTTCATTCCCTAATGGATACTTAACATATCTAATTACTCTATTTTTGAGCTGCAAGTGCTGTTGAAAAATGTCTCCGTTCTTTGATTCCAGGAGCTTTCCAGCTGCAACATTTTCTACTGAATAAAACATTTTCAGTGACTTTGCTCATAAATAATACAGCACAAAGACCAGTGTAGTCCCAGCTGTACATAATAACCTCAGAATTCCACTGAGGGTTTTCTAGTGACATCATAATAAACATAAGAAAAAAGCTGAAGATAAATTAAATCACAGTTTGGGTATATTTTATTCTTTTTTACACATGATAAGAAAACGCAGACATTTGTCATAGTAATTTGAATAGTTTTCTTGACTACTTCAAAACCAGAAGGGACATAATTCCAAAGCAGGATGCAGAAGCATATTTCATGTTTGTAAGGACAAACTGAATGACAGAATATATCATTATTATTTATTTGCATGTACAAATTCCCATGTTGTTTCTTCACGCTCCTTAGTTGAATGGAAAGCTCACAAAAAACCCCCAATTCAACCTCCCTCAAAACTCAAGATCAGCGTTGACAAATATTGATGCAGAATATCATTTTCCTCCCCTATACATTGTAAAGGGATTATAATTGGGACCACTGAGTCGAACAGCTGGGTTGTGTTAAAATACCCCTGCAGCACTCCACGACCTCAAAACCTGCTACTCAAACCTCAAAAGAAAATGATAACTCAACTTAACTGGTAATACAACTCTATCAGGGGAATGATTTGCTCATGTGATTTTAGTCTGTTTTAGAGTGCTTAGCCCTCTAACAGATGAAAGCATTGAGGTTGTCAACCCAGAAAGGAAGGTTATCAACCACAGACACTTGATTTCCAGTTGGGAATGAATGAAGGCTGCTAATGCCTGGGCAATATGGGGCACAGGACACCAACTTCCTCTTCATCCCACCTCACCCAAGGAGCAGGGTGAAAGAGGTTTATGAAGTGCAAGAAGATGTTCATAACGGGGAGAGTCAGGAGACAACCATGCACTCAAAGCAAGTGGCGGCTTCTGCTTTTGGGTCTGAGCTTCAGCTTTCAATTGCAAATAAAGCTTGGCTGCTATTGCAGACGTTTACTCGTCCATGTGCTCTTGAAGCCTGGATCGGTTTTAGTATGTAGAAAATTCTCACCTACAGGAAAAGTGCCTTAGTGAGACTGTGGTGACTGGCTGGCATACAGCGCCACTTGAACTTAACTTATGAATTCACAGGACATCAAGGTTCCCTCTGCCCAGTCTACACTAGTGGGTCACAGTTTTAGGGGGCATTTCAAAGAGATTTGGAAAGCTGCTGAATTACAGGCAGCAAGATCTTAGTTGAGAAGGAAGACAACAACCAGAACGAGAAACTGGAATTTTCCCTATCCGTCTGGAGGAAGAAATACAGCAGAACGTGTCTGTCTTCTTTGAAGCCACTCCATCATTTTTGCAAAGAAGGACTTACAGGAAAGGCTAACTTTGTCACTCTCACATAGCTTCACGGACTTGTAGCCTCAAGATTAAAAACCTGCTATGGAAAAATGGCCAGCTGCCCCTTGGAGTTAGCTCGGCTAGCTAATGCTTCACTGTATTTTCTAATCTCTGCTTCAACCCAGGAGGAAGGATTTGGGGGTGGGAAAAGTCACTGGAGCAATAGAAGAGAGCATAACTTAGCATGCAGCTTGCTGGAGGAGAGGAGAGTGGAGAACAAAAGGGCACGGAGAAGGGGTAGGAAACTTAGAAAGGTTCTTGTGGTATGGAGAGAAGAGATGACCTGGAAACAAGGACTGGAAGGTGTGACAGAAAACCAGTACACCATAAAAGGAATTGGAGAAGACAAGGACATTCATGTTAGGAAGGCATGAAGCAGAAGAACCAATAGACAGAAAACAGAGAACAATGTGATCTGTTAATATAGTAAGAGGGCACCTGGGAGCAGAAGCAGCAAAGACAACGAGTAAGTGAATTTGAATTGTTTGTTGCTATTAACACATTTTTACCTTGGCAAGAGAAGGTGAATTCAGCTTTGAGCCGCCCATACACTAAAAAAGTACTGGGCTCCCCCTGATCGAAGTGTCAGAGCACAAATATTGTGGGATGCATTTGAATGAAAAGCACAGCCTGAGAACACACAGCAACAACCTTCCCATTTCAAATACTGATACACTGGTTATCTCCACCTCGATCGCTTTCTTCAAAATATGAACACGTGCATACATAGGTATGTATACGTGCCACGGAAAAGTATCTGGCAGAGGCCAGCAATTCTGATCAAAGTGTCTGCAGGGAGACTGGCAGTCTGTAGTATACTGTTATATTTTAACTTCCAAACTACTGCTCAGGATAATAAAAATTTCTTCTTTTTCTCACATTTAAGTAGAACATTCATACCCCTCTACATGTACACGTATATGTTCACCCACTTTTCACCTTATTCATTCTTTTGCAACTTACTGGATGGAGTTCTCAATGCGTGTGACAGTGAGGAAAGCTGCCAGGTTTGCTGTGTAGGAGGAGATGACAATCAAAGCAAAAAGCCACCAAGCTCCCATCATCAGTCGGGTTGCCAGGGTTGTGTATGGAACTTCTCCTCCTGTGGAGAAGGAGGAAAAGGAAGAGTTTTCATTTGGCAGAACGAAACTCAGATCCTCATTGCTCAAGCATCGCTCAGGAGGTCTAGGCCCCAAGGTCAGCAGGGTAAAGCAGTTTTCTACAGCAAGGTGCTTTAGCAAACTGGGCAGGAGTTGGAGCCATACTTCCAATGCAATGAAAAGCGTGGAAGGAAGCCCACCCTGTAGCCGTCATTACTGTATTTAATCTCTTTAGCTACTATGTGCTTAATTGCAGTTCATCCGCCAGTCCTGTCCGGTAATGGAAACAGCCTTCAAGATCTCGGAACAAACACAGTAAAAGTAAATTCTCACAATGTCCTTTCCTTGGAGATCTTATCCACAAATCTTAGTTAAGTTTTTTCTTCCAGTCTTGGGAACATAAAGTTAAAAAAGCCCATCAAAACACAATTACTCTTCACAGTTCTGCAGGCAGGCAGATGCTTGTGAGAACCATATGTATGTATACAACTTGCTTCAAGTGAACTTGGACATAAAAAAAAGAAATCACATTCCCCTATCTGCTTTCCTCTGCTGTGTAAACAAAACATTAGCAGCAATTAAACCTACCAGGATGAGCTGCACACCACCACTTGTGTGACCAGAGACCAGTTTAGCAAGTCATGGAAAGCATTGTATTTTATTTAAACATCTGCCCCCAAAATAGAGACTAGCTCAGAGTCTTTAAAAGAGGTCTTTCAGTTAAAAGCATACCAATCACAGATTTTTAGATGAGGGAAAACTAATTGTTTTTAAAATACCCATTTCTATGTCTGCAGTATAACTTTTGTCACAGCTACAAGTAACTAGAGGGGACAGGTGAATGCAGCAAACACCCACAGTCAACTAGTTGCTCAAGACTAGTAGCTCAAGTTCACCCTTTTCCTCTCCCCTTACACTCAGGAGTTTGAAAAGTTGTAATCATTTTTGAGGCAGCTTTCTCAGATGCAAAATCTTATGATGGTACTATACCCGGGATTTGGAAGAGCAGTTTGTTACAGATGCAATCATCTGCGACCATTTTGTGCTGGACCTTCACTTACATAAAAACTCCTTCACATTTCCCCAGCACGTAGGTTTAAAGGGAATACAAATTAGAATTATTCCCATTCCAAGCACAAATACTTTTCAATTATGTACACAAACTAGGTATTTAACTGGCACTTCAATATGAAGGATCACCTTACTGCTTTGTACAAAGGTTGTCCTACCTATATAAATTACCAGGGACTCTGCATCACCACACAATAAACATAAATTCGAAGCTCTTTCCTACTTCAGTGATGTGAAGTACGTGAAATAACAACTCCATTCATTTCTATTTTTGGCATGTAAGTATTGAAATCCATTGCCTTTTCAGAATTCCAGTATTGAAAGACAAAATCTGTATTAGATCTGTACAGTTGGAAATAAATTTCCTTTTATTTCCAAGATGTTATGTAATTATCTGAAATAAGAATCTACCAATCTATCTATCAGCATGAGAACGTTCGAAGACGAACATTAACTTCAACATCTGAAGATTTGGTTTTCTCTCTCATATAAATTTTAAATGACTTTTAATAGAATATTTCTACTTTACAACAGTTTTTGCAATGTCTTTGGAATACTTGATTTAAAAGTTATTTTTAATAAAATGAAAAGAACAGACAGCTACATCAATTTATTTGAAAAGGCTGCTTGTCCTTGGAACTTTCAGGTGCCAGTCCCTACGGATAATCTTCATATTGAGTTGAAATGTGTACATTGATAGAGAACAAGACAATGATCTCCTGGACATTCTTGTATTTTCATTTTTCAGCTTCAAGAGTAAAATTAAGTTCTCACATTTTTTTAATTGAAATTAAGTGTCAGAAAAGAGAGGACCATCACACACCTGCCTTCTGCTTTTCAAGTGAGGATGCTGTACAACAAGTGACCATGAAAGCCATCAAAGACCCCTCAGCCACAACATTCCTCTACTCTTCACACAGCGTAGTCTTCCCACACATTGGGAATGCTGTCCTCACTATTCACTGTTTTTTAACACCCACGTCAACAATAGACTTCAAAAACCAGTGGGTGCTGGTCATCCCAAGTGCTTTAAGTTTACCTGGGGGTTTGTGAAGGCTTGTTCCGGATTCCCAGTTGTACTTTGTATCAGCAGTCAATAAATGAAGCTTGAGGGCAAAGAATCACAGAATAATCTGGTTGGAAGAGAC
>NW_010389180.1:0-1584 GCF_000710305.1 Buceros rhinoceros silvestris
CCCTCTGCTTCACGTCTCATTGGTCCTGCAGACCCCAGGGTGGGGTGTTTGGTGTTTGCTGCTCACCACACTGCTTGTCTCCCCATTCCCAGAGCCAGGCGCCTAGGTTTCCCACCTGGGAATGCCACCTGCATGCTGGAAGGTGATGCTGGGGTTTGCAGCACTGGTCCCTCACGTCCCAGAGCCCGGCTCAGTGAGTCACTGAAAGGGGCATTCACTGTGTGCCCTAGACATGTCCCACGTCGGCAGCATGGAGAGCGAGGGGAGCTGCCTGCGGACCTGACAGATGTCTGGCTGCGGTGAAATTGCACTTTTTGTTGAGAAACGCTGAGTTCTGTGGCCTCGTGGAGAAATGTTAAAAAGCTTCAAGCCTGTGGAGTTAAGGAATTTGAGGGGAATTTGTTAACTCCCATGTCGAAATTGTCTTGTCGCAGACCTGAGGGTGCCAGATCCTTCACATCCTGTTCTCAAAGCTGTGAGGACAGGGGTGCCTCACCGTGTAAACCGGATTACAGCACGGAGATGATGTGGGACCGTAACAAACATCATGGCTATGTGGCTTGGCTGTGGCAGCTCTTGCTGAAATGTCACTGGTGAAGCGTCTTTCCACTGACTTTTTTTTCATACTACTTTTTTAAGTCTACAGGAGTAGTATTACAGTAAACCTTCATGCAGTCTGTATTTCTTTAGCTGGACACACTTTTCTGAGTGCACGCAGTAAGAAGGCCTGTGCTGTCATAGCACAGAGCTGCAGTCGAGTGATCACACCCTGCTAGTGCCGTTTCACCCTGACAAGGGGGTGTTTTCCTCCCGCAGTTTTCCCCACACACTCCCATTGTGGCCAGTGCCAGCACTTTCCAAAGACCAGACAATTGACTGTAGCCTTGACATCTGCTTGAAAGTAATTTTACCTATTTTTTCAAAAGATTTTACTAGTAAAAATGATATGACTAGGATTTTACAGCCCCTTGCTCATAACAGAGCGTACTGTCTCCTGTTGGTGCTCTACTCAGAATTGCTGATTTTTACTGTTGGTATCCTCAGTTGGGTGAAACTACTCTAAAACTTCATGGTTTCTGGTAAATACGATGCTTCAGATGAGATGATGTTATCTCTGCTGTTGGTCAGAAAGTTCCAGCTTTACAACCTGATGCCTTAAAGGGCCGCTCAGGAGGCACTGGTGGGGCTTTGTGGCCTCCCAGATTTACATTAGTTTCCATGTTATTTGTCAAGGATTGGGAACACTCATTCACCCGTTGCAAAAAAAGCCGTTTCTGAAACTCCAGCTCCCTCCGTTTTGAGCCACCACGAGCAGACAAAGATATCCTTTTCCTTTCTCACAATAGTGCCTTACACAGTCCTCCGTCTTGCTGCTCCCTGTCGTCCCACGGGAAGAGAACGTCAGGTTTTCTGCTGGGAAAGCTGTGGATGGCCAGGACGAGGCCACTGTTGGCTGCTCTGACCAGCAGTGGCCCGTGAGCAATGGCAGTGGCAATGGGTGGTGACTGGGGGCAATGATGGTGGCCACAGGTGATTGCAGTGGCCATGGGCAATGGTGGTGGCCTTGGGCAATGGTCGTGGGTG
>NW_010389180.1:1694-4302 GCF_000710305.1 Buceros rhinoceros silvestris
GTGAGTGGTCGTGGGTGATGGCGGTGTCTGTGGGTAATGGTGGTGGCCTTGAGCAATGGTCGTGGGTGATTGCTGTGGCTGTGGGTAATGGTGGTGGCCTTGGGCAATGGTCGTGGGTGGTGGCGGTGGCTGTGGGTAATGGTGATGGCCTTGGGCAATGGCAGTGGCTGTGGGTGTGTGCCATTGGTGTTTGCCACCCCTGGCCGGGCTGTCCAATGTCCTCTTCTGATTGCTGGGGAGGGGTCAGTGAGGGTCTGGATCTTTGTTCAGCAGCCATCCTTGTAGCCACCTCCCTTTTACTTCTTGCTTCTGCACAAGGTGCTCTGTGGAGACCCAGTGAGGGTGAAAAGGACACAGGGGAGGACGTGGCCGGTGTTGAGGGTGAGTGGATTTCCAGGACAAGCAGATCAGGCTGTGTGTGACAACTGTGAGAAACAGGGATTTTGTGAACTTTTATCCAGAATGAGAGAATTCTTCTATGTGGTGTCAATGGTGTTAGAAAATGTACAGTTCATTAACAGGCTGGGTATTCTTTTATCCACTTGAATGTAACTTAGAGATTATATACGGTAATAGGATTTATAACATTACACCGTTCAATCTTGATGGTTCTGCAAACATGTGACATGCAGTTGGCAGAACCTGCTGCTCACCTTCAGTGTCAGAGTGCCCCAGCAGAGGCAAACGGGCAGCACCCACTTATCTGCAGAACGCCTGTGAGCATTGATGGGGTGCTCCATCAGATGGACCCAGCATCCTCTGGTCAAGGATGATGGAGTCCTAGTTTGATGGGGAACCTGCGACAGTTAGGTACAGAAGGTCAGGAAGCTGCTGCCCCCGAGGATGTGCTTTAAAAAGGGACTTAGAAAGAGCCCCATTAGCTGGGGAAGGGACAGGGTTTCTCTTGAATCAGAGGATCAAAAGTTCATGTAGTACATGAAACTGTAAATTCAACAGTGTGGGAACAGGTGATACCTTTTGTTCAGGGCCTGGAGGAACCAGCGAAGTGACAGATCTGGGGGAAGCTGTTGAGAGCAGGGGTTCTGTGGCAGAGGCCACAGTGCGGCACAGCTTTTAATGACTGTTGAAACAAAGCCATCCTTCCTCAGTGCAAAATACCTCTAGGCAGCCCTTTTTGCTTCGTGTTGTCTAAAATGCATCTTCTTATTCGCTTTTTAACCCCTAAAACACCACACAAAGATAAGCCTCTGCAGGGTTTCCTGTTACCGAGGACTCAGAGCCTCATCTGCCCCTTTCTTGTTCAAAAATGGTGCATTCTGGTGGGCCTAATTTTGGGGTACCCATCACCCTGGTTTTTGGCTGGTGCAGAGAGCTGGGTGAGTCTTCCCTGTCCTGCTCTGAGCAGCTGGTCAGAGCTTGCCAGCACAGCTAGATGCTCCTGCCAGATATTCCTTGTCCTTAACAAGATGGTGATTATGTTCATTTACTTTGTGATGAGTTCCAGTCACTGACAGTGATTAGTTGAGACGTGAAGCTGCTTCAGCTGTGATTGTTAAATGAACCATTTTAGGTTGGGTTAACATTTGGACTCGATGCTCTTGGAGGTCTTTTCCAACCAAAACAACTCTATGATTTTCTTTGGGAAAAGGAAAACCTTCCAAACTCTTCCTGTTGTTGTTTTGTTTTAGAAATCTCGATGAATGTGTTCCAGAGGAGGGATTCAAGAAAGCATGCTGAGTTCTGCCTTCTGGTGACATGCCTTTACCTGAGGACGGTTGGGTGCCGGGTTAATCCCAGTGTGCATGAGCTCTTTGTTCAGCTGTTAGAAATGCTGTGGAAATGTAGAAATCCGGCTGGTGGTCACGTTGTGTCAGCACTGTTTTCACAAGGGCCAGACATTGCGTTACACCCTCCAAGGCTGTACCATCAGGTTTTAAGACGCGGCGCTTGTGTTTTCCCCCAGTTAAGTCTACATTGAACAATCATGGAAATGCTTTTGGTCTGCTGAGATGCAGGATATTTCTGAGAGGGATAAGAGGTGTGAATGTCTGTGAGGATGGCAAGGGGTGTCTTTTTAAATGAAGAACGCTGTTTCGACATTAAAGCACCGAGGGTCATACTACCCTGCGCCGAGGGCCCGCTACTCCTTTCTCAGGCAGAAGATGAGCAGGATGAGCCATGTCTGTTCATCTCAGGAGATCATTTGGTGAAGTGGCAGAAATTAGAGGAATTTAGAAGCTGGTGATAACTTTTTTTTTTTGTTTTTATAAACCCGGAACAGTTTACAAACAAGCACTATGTGATATGTCTATCAAAAGCACCACGTAACCATCTAGAAACATGGGCACCTGCCTTGCAAAAACAGAAGTATAATGCATTTTTTCACTCAAAAACGTGTTGTGCAGTGTTAGTGCTGGCAGCGATGGAGAGCAGTGCCTGGGCCACCCTTGCTGCCTCCTCTTCCTTATACGGTGAGGGCTCAGAGGTGGCTGGGACTCAAGCCTTCCTCACCTCTGCTGTGCATGGAGGAAGGAGCCGCTGCACGTTCCCCACTGCAACCTTTGTCTGGGGGCTTGCAGGGGCAGCCATACCCCTGGAGCGGCCGCGCTCGGCAGCGCCCCGCCTCTGCCGTGAGCGCTCACTTTGC
>NW_010389180.1:4320-12601 GCF_000710305.1 Buceros rhinoceros silvestris
TTGCGCGGGGGCCTGCAGGGGCCACCCATCCCCCGGGAGCGGCCGCGCTCGGCAGCGCCCAGCCTCTGCAGTGAGCGCTCACTTTGCATGGACTGGCACAATGGTTCGTCGTCCTCCTCTTCACCGTGTGGTGCTCTGCTGGGGCCTTTCATCACTCAGAAAGGTTGGGCAGGCTGAGGCTGAGCTCCCCACATCAGGAAAAAACTACCCGGAGAAAGACATCCAGAGATAAAACAGGCATGTGAACAGTGTGGCAGCAACAGAGATATCCGCTTGTCATAGACGTCACCCTGTACACCTGCCTGAAACAGCCTTTTCTGTCTCCCGTCTCCCACTATAGCTTGTCTCTATTTTTTACACGAAACGTCAACTTATAAGCATTTGGGCTATTCCTCAGAATGGATTTTTTTTGGCGTAAAATAAGCTTTGAGTGTTTATTTAGATGTTCACTGAGACTGTGTGGAGAGCAGTAATTGTGTTGTACTGAAGAATTAATCCATTTAGTCATGGGAAGTGCTGCTTAGCCTTTTTTCTTTTTTTTTTTTTTTTGCAACTTACATTTAGAAATTTACTTTTAATAATTATATGGCTACATTTGCTTCCATTTGGGGGAAAAAGCAAGCCCCCTCTATACTACTGTTTACTTATTTTCAGAAGAAATGTTGCTTCCTGTAAAACCATATTTTTCTGCTCCCTTTTATTCTTCCTTTTATCCTTCTTCTATTCTTTATTCCTTTTATTCTTCAACTTTCAAGCAAACAAGCTTCTTGTGAAACTGATCCTTCAGACTGTTTGATGGAGACTGCTAAGCCGGCTTAGGAAATCTGAACATATACTATAACATACATAATTGTCTACGCAGAGCCCTAGACTGGCACTATAATGTATGTAGCTTGCTGTGTCTAGCGTCGGTTGCCTTTCAGTCGTGTTAAAGCAGTCATGCTTGGGGGTTTTTTGTTGGGTTTTGTTATTTTTTTAGCCTCCCTGAAGATGTTCTGGATCTCACTGTATGGTACTGCTGTCTCTGTTAGAAACGCAGCAGGGAACTCTTTGTTTACTGGCTGTTGAAACCCCTTTCCAGCAAAATTTCAACACATCTTCATTGGCCTTGGGAGCATCCAAGGGGGAGCATTAGAACCTGCGGACAGTCGTGGATCTGACTGGCCAAAGCACAGCCCTCGCAGTTGCTGGTCCCCACTAGGGCCATCAGTGGGATGGGGCAAGGAGAGGGACCAGTGCTGCCCTGTGCAGAGTGGAGTAGGTGGCACACTGGGTCATAGGTCTCGGGGGTCGTGGGAGACACCATCCCCGGCTGGAGGCAAAGCCACCCATCCCGTGGGGACCAAGAGGCTGAGGCAGAAGATGTTCTGAACATGTCCGTAGTCTGTCCCTGGAAGAATAACCTAAGGTTTTCGGGAGAGAACTCCCAGTACTCGGTTGGGGTCAGTGCATCTGGTGGGACCTAACCTGGCTTGACTTAATTCTGCCCTTCATGAAAGCATCAACCGTGGGCTGCACTTGCCAGCATCGCTGTGAGGCCAGGTCATCTCATCAGTGTCTCCTGGGAGAATGGGCAGTGTGTGCCCTGCTAAATAAATATCCACCAGCAAACCGCGCTTTTCAGTCACTTCCTCTGTACGCCTGTTTGTTCTCAACGACCGAAAAGGCTTGTAATGGCATTGCTCAGTGCAGCTTTGAATGAGAGCAGGGGGTTGTGATCGACCGTGTTTGTGGGGGGTTGTGATCGACCAACGCACCATGGAATCTACCTTCTGTCCTTGAGGCCTTCACTTACCTTGTATCTTTTAGGAAAATGTTTAAAGTTACAGAAAATACATTAGAAATTGCAGCATTCACAATGCTTAGAGGTGATGAAATTGCAGCAGTTTTTGAATGCTGAAGAGTTTGGTGCTGAAACCTGATGGGCAACATTTCAGTTTGGCCTGGTTTCTCTCTAAAATAGTACCCGTGTGGAAGGGAATTGTTGAAAATACACCAGCGAAGTGTTCGTCAGCCAGTAGAAAGCTGATGTGCAACATCCTGCTGCTGGCAGTGAGAGGTTTTGTACTTCTTGTGCTTCTCCCTAGATGCCAACCAAGTATTGGCCACAAGTGTTTGGTCCAGGCTCCTATAGCTCTGTTGGTGTCCACCTACCAGTTGAGATGTCTCAAAGGCAGTGCGTAGCCCCAGTCCTTTGGAGGAGAACAGAAAAGGCCGTTCATTAACTGTTTTTTACCATTACTCTGTGATGTGGCTCCTCTGCGTTACGAAGGGAGATGGGTGTTGGTGGGACCACAGTCTGTACTGCTGTGGGCACCCAAGCTCCATGCCAGATCACAGTAGTCAGTGAAGTCTATCCCCAAACAACGCTGGCAAACTCCAGTGCCACTGTCTGGGGAGCTGGATCACGGGAGCTGATGTTGTCGAGGATGAGGGAATATCATCTCCAGAAGGTGGGCGAGAGCAGGCTGTGCTGTGAGGGGATGGCTCAGAGGCACTGCCGATGGCTGCCCCATCCCAGATGGACGGCCTCATCCTGCTGCTGGCCCTTGTGTGTGTTCAAGCCCGTCATGGCTCTGGGGCCCACGTGGAAGAAGCAGAAATTTTTTTTTCCTTCGTTGGGCCTTGGGTTCCCCTGTCCCAAACTACCTCTGTTGAAGAGGTTGAAGGCACTTCCTAAATCAGCTTGTCCTATGAACTCCATCACCACACTGGACACTCTCTGGCTTCTGGGAGGTTTCCCGTGCCTGATGGCTTTTGTGGTTCTTCCTAAAATACTCCTCTGCCTCTTAGCCTAGAGGGCAAGAGGTTGGTCCCTTACTCCACATCCAGAATGGTTTAGACATTTCTGTCTGAGCAGGTGGAGCAGGAGGCTCTCATGCTGGTTGGCCAGTCCTGGTGCTGCAGCTGCACGAGACCACAGTCCAGTGGCCATGATGAACTGCTCGAGTGTGGGCTGTGAGCGGACGAAAGGGCTTCGGTCACCCTGTTGACATCCAGTTTTTCTTCTCTCCCTCTTCCCTACAACATCTGTTCTTGTTTCTCTTGCATGACTCTCCGTGGGTTGGTGGGTACTGGATTTGCATGGCAGTATCTGCCAGGTTGTTGCAGCGATCTAATGAATCCTCACCTAGTACAAATGGGCTGTTGTCAGTCAGGGTGACAATATGAGCTGGTCAGATGCTCTGGTTCAGTCACATTTCCTGGACAACCTGTGGGGCCTGTGCTTTCAGTATGAAAAAGGTAGATAGGGTGCTCTGATGTGCTGCTGCCCAAAATCTGCAGCTCATTCTAATAAAAAAAAAAATATATAAAATTGATCTCCTAATTAGGCTTGGTTTTGTTTAAAGGTTTGATATGGACTTAGAAATTTATTTCCCAGCACCTGTTTTGAAACACCATCCCTGAACAGTGCTGAGTACCCAGTGCTAAAGCAACACCTCTTTGTCACAGGGGAAAATATCGAGGTGGTTGTGATTAGCAGTGATCTAAGATTTATTGTTGGTGAAGGGTACATCAGAGACTTGACTCTTAGTGGTGCTTAATCACTGACCAATTTATAAGTAACAAGGCAATTCAATAGAAAATGTTATAAACAAAGTAGGGACCTGATTACAGATTCAACGATGACAGAATTCACACTGACTTAGAGCCAGGTGTCCTTAACGTACCTGTAGATGTCTGTGTGTGCACAGACAGACAGACCCACAGAGACACCGACAGACCCACAGACAGACAGACAGACAGAGTGCCCTGGTGCCAGAGGGAGATCCAGTCCAGAGGTGAGTGTCCGGACACAGGGCTCAACAGAGGGTGGATGAAGATCCGGGAGAGCTCAGAGGGTCTCACTTCAGCATCCCTGGTTATGGGGTCCCAGGGGATCGACTCTCACCAGGTATTTCCCACCCTGGCCCACCTCGGGTGTCCAGACAGTCTGGTGTTTTCTGCCAGTTGTGCAGGCCCAGAACTTGGCGATTCCCGAAGTCTGGTATCGCCTCCACCGTTGGCCCCGACCCAAGTACAGATGGACCAGGGTATCACAGCCCAGATCCAGATGTACCAGGTTATCGCCACCGAGATAGAGATATACTGGGTACTTGGGTGGCAGGGGACTGTACCACCACATGCTTCTGTAGTGGCAGGTCACTCAGTGCCACCCACTGAAGCATCTTGTTGGGAAGTATCTGGCTTCTCCTGAGGAAAAGTGTAGGATGGCTGCAAGCTTTGTCTATGCATCAGACTGAATGTTTAGTTCCTTTCTGCTGATCTGTCATTGCTTCAGCTGACTTACCTCAGTGGCTTTACTGTCCCATTTCCTGGTGCTTGGTACAGGATGTGGTGGACAGGGGGCTGGGCTGTTGTGTCCATACCGGGCTTTTGCCAGGAAAGGTTGGACCTTTCACCTGGCATTCTGTGATTCTATGACATTTTCAGCCACTTTCAGGAAAACAGTGGCAGATTCAATAACACAAATTTCTGACCTGAACTGGAAGGTGTCTCAGAATTGCAGGGAATGGCTGGAGAGTCTCTCCTGCTGGCATTTTTTCTTGGCTTCTGGGTTAGATCAGCCGTGGAGCCCTGGGGGCTCACATGTCCCGTCAGGGAGTAGCTCACCTCTTGTACTCAACTTAGAACGGCTTGCCCAGAGATCACACCAAAATATTTCCTTCCTCCTGCTCGTTATGTTATTCCATACTTTTTTCTTCCTTTTAAAAATTACTTGAATTATTTTGATGAGGTTTATTGATTGTTTTTAGGTGATTCTCTGTGATTTGCTTAACAGAACTACAAAACAAGATGCAGCTGCAGCAGAAAATAAGTGAAGTCAGGAATAAAAGAGTGGCTGGAGAAGAAAGTGCTGAAAATCCGCAGGCAAGGCTGTTCCCAGAGCAGCAGCAGCAGCAGCAGCAGCAGCCATCGAGCAGGACACTAACGCCTCTGTGCTTGCAGAGCGAGCTGCGGGCTGCGGCCGTGGGGGGATTCAGGGTAGCAGCAGCAGCAGCAGCAGCGGGCGGTCCCTGTGCTCGGTGTGTCTGTCTGCAGCTGGACCTGGGACAAGGGCAAGAATTCTGCCGTCCCCCCATTTCTTGGTGCTGGGTGGGGCTGTGATGTACCTGAAGTTAGATGCTCTGACAGTCGCCTCTGATTCCCTCCACACAGGGAAAGCCCCCAACACCCAGGAGACCTGCCCTTGCTGCCCCTCGTACGGTGTGTTTTACCCATTTCAGACATTGGCAAGTTTTGCTTTCCAGCGGACGCCAGCAATGAGCGCACTGATGACAGTGACGCTCATTTCCGCATCTCATTTTTTATCAGTCCTTCATACCAAACCGTTTCAGCTCAGCTGTCAGGACTTGGGTCTCTTTTGGGCAGAGAGCAGTACAGAAGGTTACGGAGTTCCCTCTGCTAGTGCTTTTCTGCTGGGAAGGGAGGTCCCACTATTTTTCATTCTTCCATTTTTTCAAAGGACAGAAACTGTAATTGAAAGCAAGTTGCAGCAACTTGTTAACGCTCTGGGACCTGCACCCGTTTTTTATCCAGCGCCGATATTTAGGCTGCAGCTGCCGCAGATAAACGCGAGGCCCCAGATGGTGGCTGTCTAATCCTCATGAGAATTCATGTCCTAGAGGCAGCTCTTATCTCTCCGGACCCGACATTGTCTGCCATTCTACTATAGGGGGGAATAATATAAACATGCCATGCATGAGTTTCACTTCCTTGAATGACACAAAGACACAGGAAGTTGAGTTAAACGTTACCAGAATAGAGCTCTCATTACCGAAAGTCTCGCTGTTTTTGTTACCCGAACGGGCAGCCGGTGGTTTGGGGGGTGAGGTCCGCACCCCGAACATCATGTTGGTTGTGTTCTGCCACTCAGTGTTGCGGTGTAGAGGTCGTTTTAAGGAACATGTTTGCATTTGTTTTTTCTCTGCCACTGGTCACCGTTAGCCCATCTGGGTAACATTAAAGGTGCCGCTTTTCACCCTCGTCACAGCTGTGCTGGAGGTGGTGGAAATGCGCCGATTCATCCGTTTTCCCGGTAGAAGCGTGTGCTGGTTTCCTCCGTGACCCCTGTTCTGCGGTGCTTGTGCACAGGCGCAGTTCGAGTGGTCCCACTCCTCTCCAGAGCACTGTGGGATGCTCTGCTCTCGGGGCAGGCTGAGGGGCTTCTGCTCCGCACCCCAGAGATCTCCTGACACTGCTCCATTCAGTCACTTTGCTGCCACTCTGCAGCAGTAATTGTGCTCCCTTTTGCCTGTTCTCCCCCACGCATGCCTTTAAAAACAGACCGTGTTGCCTTTCCAAAGCGGTGTGAATCAGCTTGTTCCAGCAGGTGCTGCAGGTGTTTCTACTGGGTTGAAGAATGGCCTGACTGGGTCTCGTCAGCCCCAGGGTTCGTTTTGCTCTGGACAGCAGCTGTGAGAGTGTGTGTATTCGCTGCCTGGATAGGAGGATTTAGAAAAGAAACAATTTCACCAGTGGGAAGTTGCTCCCCATCTCAATGACAGTGTGTGGTTGTGAACAAAGGAGCAGCTGGAAGGGAGCGAGGCCTCACTGAGCTGAGGAGCTCAAAAACCCAGTGTGACAGCAGGACTGTGCCTCAGAGGTGGCTGAGGGGTAGGACTGACTCCAACATCATCCAGTTACATTAGGGAAAAAGAAGAAGAGAACTCAAAGGTGCTGGCATGGTGTTCATGGAAGCGGGTAAGTGAGTTTGGGAAGATAGTTTAGAAGGGTAACCTGATTTTGTTATTGTCGCTGCTAAACACACAGCATGGCTACGCCTTAGGAGCCAGTCTTTCTGGAGGGGTGAATGTTTACTGAACTGCTCTGTACCGTGAGCATAATTAAAAACCACACATTTTTCATCAAAGGAGGAATAGGAAAAGAGCAGGGAACACCATAGCCTGGTTTGTCATCGCTGTCCCGGTCTGTATCGCACTGTTCAGCTCGTCCCAATTTGGCGCTGTGTCTAATTGATGCTGTGCTCTGCTGCTCACTGCAGAGAAACTCAGGTTTCCCGTGTCTCTTCCTGGTGCTGTAGGAAAGTACCTGTCCTTGCCTTACCTATCACCTGCTGCTTGGGAACTGAGAAACAGAACATCTCAGGTCATCCTGGAAAACTGTATGTGTGAGTCTCTGCAACACTGCAAACAGGGTCATGACCGAGGGGTTCTCTGCTTTATTTAAACGGGAGTCAACAAAAGTTGTTAGACTTTTCATTCGAAAACAAGCTAAAATCTGTCAGTGATTTTTACCATGTGAAAGCAGCCAATAAAAACTGTGCACTGACAGTTTTGGTCTCATTTGGGTCCGGCAGCACTGAGGAACAGAGCGTATAATCTTTTTTTCCATGTTGCAAAGAACTGCATCCCAGCCAACAGCATGCTGGAGAGACACGCATGTTCAGAGTTTTAGTCAGGCTCATCTCAGCTGAAACCGTTTCATGAAGAACTACTTAATTTTATCTCTACAGTTTAATTTTGTCCAAAACTGGCAGTAACGTTTTAATAGCATTTATTAGGAGTGATACTAGCAAGCCTTTATACAGTGGTTCTACTGCTGTGGAAGTTTTAATTAAATACAATTAAACCATAATTAGCAAATTTAGCACTGTGTCCTGAAGTTAAGATGTCACTGCTCTTTATCTCGCTGTGTAGCGGCTCTGATGGCCTTCCTAGGAGATCCCTTCTCTCAACCCACCTGCTCCAATTGGGAGCGGTCACTCTCTGGAAGTACGTACCAACCAACATCCGGGTGCTCACAGGACACCCGCCTCAGCTACTCCAGGTTTGACAGGGATGCTCCTGGGCTTTGACAAACATTTCCTTAATATTTTACCTGTATACATTAAAAGAAGGTTAAACTCCCCAGCATGGGTTGCAGATGTACCATTCACTCATTAGCAATGCTGTTTGCATCCCCACATAATTACCGTGAGCGTTATTTATGCCACATCCCGGTTTCCTGGGTGCACGTCGTCGCGTTGCAGTAGCTGTAGGAGCACAACAGAACGATAACCTCTCAAGAGCTGAACATACAAGATAAAAGATGTGTGAGATTAATATGCAAACAATTGGGAAACAATGGGAACAGGAGGCAAGCGGTGCCACTTCTCCAAGTTGGCTTTTCTGTGTAACAAAACCCGGGAAGACGAGAAATGTAAATGAAGGCAGTGGTAACTATTGGGAACATGAAGATGGCAGAATTCGTGCGTTATTAGTATGGAAAGCGAGCCAGGTACAGCGAGGGTTTATTCCCTGTGTGATCGTGGAAAATA
>NW_010389180.1:12706-16091 GCF_000710305.1 Buceros rhinoceros silvestris
GGAATGAACTTCCCTGTTTGCACTTGAAAGATTTCTCTGTGTTCGCTTTAATTTTAATGGCATTGATATTCCGTTTGCTTTATGAAACCCTTTATTACCAACAGTTATGAATATGAACATCTCATTTGACTGCCGATGAACAGAGGGGAAAATCTAAATTAAAACTTTAAATACCACTATTTAATTACCCAAATGGCTTTGACTGTGTTAAAGAGTGCCTGGGATTATTCTGTTTTTCAATTTGTTTTAATGCTTCCTTGGTAAAAGCTGATGGATTCCCAGGCCCATTGCTGTCACTGATGAACTATATAAAGATAAATGACATTATGGTAAATTCCACTTAATGACACATTTTTAATTTTCAGAACACAGACATTTTCTGGCTAGTGAATGAAGGCTAATTACCTCAAGATCAGAACAAAATAACTCCTCATTTTGAAAGATAATAGAAAAGAAATGTTGCAGATTAATGATGCTATTTATCTTTAAAAGAAAAAAACCTCTATCTTTATCCTGATAGTGCCGTTCCCCGAGGAACACGGTTATAAAATGAATCTGAAGTCGCAACTTAATAGGTTATTAAAATTATTTGAGTGTGGGCTCCTCTGGTTCAGCCTTTCCATAAATTTAAATTGCAGGTCTGCTGTATTTCTACAGAAAGCAGCTTGTTTACGAGACCGCGGGGAGCAGATCGGATGCTGACAAAAGATGTGACTAACCCCGTCCTGTAGCTCCTTTTTGAAGTCTGAATGGAATAGACTTGTTTCAGAAATAGTTGAGAGCGTAGTTCAGAATGCCTGAGTTGCATTACACTGGTGTCTTTTCTTTCCAGTGTGTGTTGGTAGAGGAGTAATGCAGCAAGGCACACAGAGGTACCTGTGCTGTGGGAATGGGGCAGCGAATAGCGCCGGCCACAAAGGGCTGGAGTGGGAGATGCTGTGGGTGGTTGTACAGGTGATGGGCTGCTAGTGCTCGCTGAGAGGATTTTAGCCATGCGTTGTCACCGTCAAAACACAGCGGCTGGAGAACACTCTGCCTGGGTGCCTGTGCAGCTGGTGGGGCAATGGGTGAAACATTTCCTCTGCGACACAAGGGTCGGTGCTCTCCTCTCTCCCACGAGCCGCTCATCCTCCTCTGACTTTGGACTGGGGAAATAATTCATTATTTAAATACTGCCTGAACTTCAGAGCGCTCCCTTCATTGGCAATAGTTTTAATGAGTTCTGTCCCCCTAAGCCCCTCACTGCATTCCCTGCTCAGCGCAGCCATCCCAGGTGTAGCAGACTTTGGTTTCATAGCACAAGAGGCGGCCGGAGGGGTTGATGGTCGTACCACGTATCTTCCTTCCTTTGTCCTCTGCAGCCAGAGCTTTCAGAGGCAGCCATAGAGCCACGACACAGCTGGTGGCATCACTTGACTTCTCCACCATAGTCTCCTCTGTGCCACTAAATCATTAAGCAAGGTGGTGTGGAAGGATGGAAACTTTACTCAGGTGCCTGCCCAAGGCCTGGAGGGCTGCCGCAAGTCCCTCCTAGTACTCAGGCATGTCGCCTGCCTGCTTCGACTCTCCTTGGGCACACAGCTGTCCCAGCAGTACCACCCTGTGTGCAGTGAACATGATGACATCTTCAGAGCAGCGGAGTTTGTACAGCTGGAGTGGTCATAGCTCTTGCTTTTTCCCTCGTCAGTGTCTGGGCAGCATCACCCTGCCTCAACTGGGTGCACCCAGGGTCAGCCAGGCAAGTGCAGTGCTGCCCAGCTACCAGGAGCTCCCAGCTCCATCCTGGCTCTCCCTGCACCTACGGGCTTTGACCTGGCACCCCGTAGTTCCACCACACTTCCCCTGTCCAGCTTAGGCAGATGCCACCATGCTCTCTGCACCTTCTGGAGGCCAGCGTCCCCACCATCAGTCCAGAGTCCTTGGAGCATCGCACATCACTGGTGCCCTGGGTGAGGGTCAGCATTGGGGTTGGGGTTGCATCTGTGAAGACCCAACACATTTGGGACCACTGGCAGGCTGTGTTCTTCACCCTTCCTACCCCATCTCATCTGCTTCTGCTTTTACCACCTGCTTTCTCCTCCCTCTTGCCCAAAACTCCCTTAGGAGATTCTGAAAACCCTTCTGTGGTGCTCATAGCATGACAGACAGGTGGGGCTGGCAGGGACCTCTGGGTCTAACTCCCAGCTCTAGCAGGGTCCCCACAGCAGGGTGCTGAGGATGGTGTCCAGGCAGGTTTAGGATCTCTCCAGAGCAGAAGGCTCCACAACCTCTCGGCGCAGCCTGGGCCAGGGCTCCCTCACCCTCACAGCAAAGAAGTCTTGAGAAAAAAATGTTTTGATGGCAAATGCCAGTTAGACGTGTTTGTTGTGCCTGGTATTATTTGTTTCAATATTATAGATGATGGATCAAATGGGGTTGTATATGGGGTTAAGCACAGGGTAATTAGAGTTTACATGAAGTAAAACACAGTGGTTTGATGGCAACAACCAGAAAAACCAATTTATCATCTCTGGTGTTTTTACTGTATTTTTTGTATTTCTGGCTGCTTTGTGCATGTAGGTTTTGCTCATCTCTTACGGTGATACCTTTGCTCTTTGCCTGTGATTTCCCTTTATTTTGGATTGTCCATCTATTTTGCAGATGTTGGTGGCACACGGTCTGGTCTTTTGCATTTCTACTAGCCAGAACAAAATTTAAGTGCTGGGTGACCAGCAAGAGAGACGAAAACAGACGGAGAGTTTGTTACGCATAGCTAACACACAGTGCCAAAGGGAAGAAGCAAATACAGAGCAGTTTTATTTTGCCGGAGTTTTAAAATGATTATTCACTGAGTTTTTAAGAGATTGGATTGACCTGGGTTTCTCACTTGAGGTTTAAGACTCTGCTGTGGATGAATCAGCAGTTCATACAACAGTATTTTCTGTAAATTATTAATCTATCCAAGAAATGTGAGCATATTGTCTGTCCTGAAGGATTTCTGGAGTTTGCTTCTGCGAGGGAGCAAAGGCTCACGCACCAAAGCACCTTCATGTGATATGGAAACCAGCTGGCTCCTGGTGAGCTCCCTCTGCAAGAGCCTGACTCCGCTTCCACCAGGCTGGTCCTGCTGCGTGGCCTTTGCGGGACAGAAGGTCTGTGCAGGTGTGCATGCCCCTGGATGCACAGCCAGGGAGCTCATCCCTTCTCCTGCAACGCTCTGCAGGGTGTGCAAGAGGCAACAGCAGGTTCCATCAGCACCAGCTGGAGAAACAGGCTTTGGGTTCCCATTGCAGACCGTGGGGTTTCTTCACAGGAGAAGATTTTTCTTCTCTGTGTAATCCCACGCGTTTAGATAACGGTAACTTTCCTCATACCTCTGGTGTCCCTTCCTGAAGTTCAGCAGGCG
>NW_010389180.1:16163-36570 GCF_000710305.1 Buceros rhinoceros silvestris
CTTCAGGAGTGGTCACCAGGAGGAACAATTGTTATGAGAAGAGGGTTTATTTTAAAGAGCTGTGGGGGTCATTGTGCTGACTGAGGGTACTACATTCTTCCAGGTTTTTTGAAAACCGAATGACTGACAGAGTCTGGTCTCTCCCGGGGAATTGCCAGTGTTCATGCAGTAGTTACACATCTCTTTATCATCTTACCCTGCAGAGGACAGTCATGTTGCTGCTGCATAAGTCACCCTTAGTTTCCTGTTCTCACTGGAAGTTTCCATCGGTGACTCCGTGCGTTGTTAGAGGGGAGATGGTGCACCGCACTGCCATGAGGGAGGATGCCCGGTGCCCCCACATTGGTATTGGACAGAGGAAGATAAGGCCCTTGGGGAATAAAGCAAAACTGTATTCTGACTGATCAAGTAATTGTTTTCACTTATTTTCAATTTAAGTTTTTTGAGGCTTAGAGTCGTGGTGGTGGTCCCAACCAGGAGCCTCTTGTAGGCGGATTGCACTATCAAAACAACACAGTGTTTAAGTACCTAATTATGGTACCACCTGTACGGAATACAAGTGATGCATCTCATCCAGGTTTTAATAAAAAGTACAGTGCTTTTTGATGAAATTCCTGGAGTTAATTTTCCCTGGTTTTATTGTAGCAGCGCATGGAATATCAGAGATGTGTACGTCAATATTTTCCCTATATTTCTGAAGCATTCTGCCTCCAGAAATCACAGTTTATATTTTTAGGTTATATGGCTTTGGGGTTTCTGTTGGACAGTTGTCAGTATAAGTGAGGAGTCTTCTTTAACAAAAACTGTAAGATTTCATTTAGGTGATGTTATCCGTAGACATAAGTCTTAAAAGTCGCTGGCTTCCATGGCTGCTGTGGTTCATATCTGGCATTAATACATGAATTCTTCCAATTGTACTAATGGAATTCCAGCCCCAGGCACCGGCATTTTACAGCACCATAGCAAAAAGCAATGTCTGAAACTAGGAGTGTCTCTAAGAAGTTCTTTCACGTTTAAGCAAAAATGTGCTCAGCAAAAAGAAATGTAAATTTAAGGAAAATCTCCAATTTCCTATTCTCTGCAAAGCTTTGATTTTTTGCTGATTCAGGCAGTAGGGTTGACATTGGAGCTTCTCGTTTCATCTGAAATAATCACTTTTTACTTTGGAACAGTCTTTCATTTTTCACAGCACTATCTTCTGAAACAGTCCACTTTGTATGTATGAATCTGTTTTTCTCCAGATAACAGAGAAAGTAAAACTATTAGAAACAGGTTCCTGTCTATTACTTTCCCGAGTGCATAGAGAAATACTAATTTTCAGTGGCGCCCGTTTGGGGACTTCACTGATGTTTCTCGCCCCCCCTTCCAAAAAGACAAAAAGAGAAAGAAGGAAATGCCTCTGTCCTCTAAATTGGCTGTGCCAAATACAGCATCGAATCTCAATGGAAAATGTAAAAAGCACACAGCGAATGTTAATAAAGCTGTCAGTAAAAACCCAATTGCTGTGTGGACCGTGCCTGCACGGTTGCTGTCACTCGTGCAAGCCCCACACTGGAGGGTGGCTGGGAAGAGCCTCCAGAGCCACCGACGCTGCCTGGCTGGTGGTCAGCCCGGCCATCTGCCCTTGGCTCCCGGGGCATTGAGGTTTTGGACACATGGCTGTGTTTTACTCTACGACTCGGGGGTCAGTGCGAGGTGCTGCCCAGAGCGTTTTTAAGGAGTCCTGTGTAGCCGTGTGTTTTGGCAGTGGAAAACCTCACTAGAGAGTGGTGTGCTGCTGCTCTGGCTCACAGGAAGGGGTGGCTGGTGAAGCCCTGGTTTGTCACTGACTTGAGCACAATTTAAATTTTTTATTTAACAGAGAGGTTGCCATGCTGTCACAGTACCATTAGTGAATGCTGCAGGAATAGCTCGTTTTTCCATCCATGACTGCCATGGTGCACCTTGTTCTGTCCATTCACCTGTGAGCGAGATCCCGCCACGTGCCAGCCACGCGTAGCAGAACACGCAGGTTCTAACAAATGCTGTCCGTAGCTGTCGTGGCCGATGTGTCTCTGTTTCTCCTCTCCCCAAGTCTGATGTTACAACCACTCCACTGCACAGCTTCTTCCTGATGCAGTCTCAGTCACGGGGGGTCAACATGCTGCCCATCGATAGGAGGGCAAGAAGCCTCCTGTGATGGGAGCCGTGTTGATCCCTGGCCTGGACCAACATCTGTGCCGTGTCTCCTCTCATAGTTTCATCTTATAAACTGCTAGTTTTGTATCTCCTTCTGTTGCAGCAGGGGACTTTTACTCATTCCATGTCCTTTTGTCCCATTTCTGCCTGTTGTAGTACAGAACCAGTTCTCAGGGCTGGGACCACCAGTTCCTCGTTTGTAATGGTTGGTCGTACCACAGAGGTAGACAGCGTTAAAGGCAGTACAAGATTCTTTTGGAGACACAGTGAAAACTGGAGGCTGGCTGCTTGTTCAACAGAATAAGGTGTGACAACCTGACTGGAACTGGAAGGAGTGGGCAAGATCAGGTGTAGCCAGCAGTGCTGTTGCCTCTGCAGATCAAGCTTCAGTGAGGGCATTCAGAGATAACAGAGACAACAACTTTACCAATCATTCTGAATAACAAAATCAGACTTCCCTGATGGGTGGGAAGTGAGTGCAGCATTGATGATGTGCCCAGTTCACTTTTGGTCCCTAGAAAGATTCACTCCTTGCAGTGATTTGCCCCACCAAGAGGACAGAGAGGAAGAGGTTTTGTACACACCTGCGGTGCTTTGTACAAACGCCACTAGATGAAGTGTTCCTGATGTGCTCTGGAGGAAGACTCTTCTGGTCCTCAGCTGGAAGGATCATAGCTTCAGAGCTTTGGGAGTCAGAGCTGTTGCGAGGAAAGGAAAAGCTGTGGCAAGAAAAACACCTCTGCTGGGAAGCGGTTGAGCTGTAATTCTTCCTAATATGCTACCAGGTGGATTTGCCGTATTTTGACATTTTCATGGGGCTAATCCAATCCACTTGCTTCCCTTGACGAATTACTGCCAAGGTGGGGGTTTAAAGTATGCTCCCACAATTCAGTGGGTTTCTTCTCAAGTTTGCTTTGTGTATGGATTTCCCACGATTGTTTTTCTCTTCTGATCACTTCCACTGTTTCAGTATCTTTCTTTTCTGGAAATAAAATCCTTTCTGCTGCTTCAGTCTGCAGACGTCCATTCTTTTTGGCCTTGGGTTCTTCAGTGGAGACATCTTCTGCAGCGAGACGCTTCCTGACTTTTCCTTTGTGATGATCACGTTGTTGTTCCTGCCCCGTACCCTGGGCAGATGCTCCTGGAGCGGTCTCGGGGGGCACAGCCAGGTTCCTGCTATCCTGGCATACTGCTGGCCAGGAGGCTGGTCTGTGCTGAGGCTGGGCATGGGTGGTGGGAGCAGCTGGACCTCTGTTCCTGTTCCCAAGGCCTTGGTGCTCTTGGAACCACTTGGCCTCTCCCTGGTGCTGAGCGTTGATTTCAGCCGCAGAAGGCTGTGCTGTCTTAGAGTACGCTATTGCTGCTGCTGAAAACACGGCAGATCAGAGCTGACAGAGATGTGTTGCACATTCCGAAAAACAGGTGGTTTTCTAGTGTACGCCTTCTGAAACAGTCGCCTCTCGTGTCAAATAATTTAGATTTTCTCTAGCCAGTGTTTTTATGCCATTTGTGTTTTTGTAGCCCACTGCCTTTGGAGTCAGTGTGAACGACTGAAATTAAGGTGTTTTGCAAGACCCTTCCATAGGAAGCAGTCTGTCTTTGAAGTAACTTCTCGAGCATTCCTGTTGCCTTTCCTCTGCATAAAATTTAGTTTAAAAACCCGTAGGTAGCAAATGATATAGCCACCATTCTTGTCAATGTCACGGCCTTGTGTCACGATGTTGAAAGGTATCTCCTCAAATTATTGTTCTCCAGTAGTTGTTTCTTTCGGAGCAGGCCTCTTGTATAGCTATTTGTTGAGCTGTGTACCTACTGAATTAGTCAAAGACCTGGCTAAAGCCATTTTTTTCTTTTCCTCTTTACCCCTCCCCCAAACTTGCTTTTGTTATGTATTGGCTTGCTAATCCTTGTGTTGAGCAGTATCAGACATCACCTTTCTTGGGGGCACTTAGTCCACTCTTCCGCTTTCTTTGTCAAAGGGCTCCCTTAATAGGAGAAGTCAACAGGGAGGACAAAAGGGATTGAAAGTTGTATTTAATCGGGGTCAGAGAGGTGGTGTTCAGAGTGACGGGCCCACAGGCAGGCTGGCCTTTTATGCTTTCCGACGCAGATGGTCCCAAAGCATTCAGCTAAGTGAAGAGAAAGCTGCCCAGTGAAAGCTATTGTAGGGCAGCATCGTTACAGTTGAGAAGGGTTGCCAGGGGTAACTGGAGAGTATCACCAGCATCCTGTGATCACTAGTCTGTGCCATTGAAAACCTTCGACCGGGGATGGCTCTGGGTCCCTTGGCATGCTCACGCTCCTGCGTAAGCAGCAATATCTTATGCTACCTTTTTAAAATTTAATATCATTTTTTTTACTTTGAGGCACATAAACTGTGGAATCATTTGCATTTCTTAATTTCAGAATAGCCACCTTCTGCAAAATGTACAGTCACTTGCTTTGGAACATATTGCTTTTCTTCCCCTGGGGAATAGTCTAATAATATTTGAACTTATTAAGATAACACTGTGTTTACAGAAACTTAATTTTTTAAAATTTGTCTGGGTGCAGGAATAGCTGAATTAAAAAAAAAAAAAGAGAAAGAAAAAAAGGGAGGTTATATTATCCAACCGGAATAAAGCCTGCGGACATGTGCAAAAGCTCTGGAATCTGTGCCCAAAATAACCCCGGGCGGATTGCTGCTGTATCTCCTTCGGTCTCAAGAAATAGTGAGTCGCAGCAGGTAGAACGTATTCCTTACAAAGCAGCTGAGTGCTGCTTTTCCTGTTAGACAGGAACTCTACAGACATTTGTGTTGAGGCTGTAGATGCACAAGGCGATAACTGTGCCTTAAGTCCCTTGCGAAACACCACTTGAAGGTGCAAATAACAGCGTGAACCTCGGGCAAAAGCACGAGGAGGTCAGCACAGGAAGTTCACTGGTGACCAAGCAGCCCAGCAGCACGCTGGGACCATGCAGGCGTCATCCCTGGGTACCCATGCTGAGGGGTGCCAGGCCATGTGCCAGCTGCTCTGGCTGGGAGGGAGCAGAAGGTGCTCCCCAGCTGGTGCCGTGGCTCCATGATCCAGGGGTCAGCCCTGGTGCTGCCCAGAGAGGAAGTGGTGCCGTGGGATGGGTCTGGAAGGGGTGGCACAGCGCCAGCCATGCTCCCTGGCATGGGGTGCAGAGCCGGCTGTGCTGCCCGGCATGGGGAATGGAGCCTGCTGTCGAGCTTCTGCTGGCGGATGGTGCTGGCACTGGGTCTCGCCTGTTCTGCCAGAGAAGTGGCAGGGCAGACGCAGGCGTCTGGGCCCAGCCTTTGCCCTTTGCGCTGCTGTTTGCTATTTCTCAGTTAGTCTCAGCGAGAGCACAGTCCTGTGCAACATGACGTAACACTGACACTTCTGCAGCATCAGTCGTGCAGGGAGCCCTCCTGCGAGTTACTGCACTGCGTAGAATTAGGGGGGATTTGAATGAAGGTTTTATGCGCAGTTCATAAAATAATTGGAGATTTGACTAAATAATTGGCCATTTTGGATGGCTTTTGTACATTTTTAACAGAGGAAATACTGTCTGTGATGAAGCAACTGTGATGAAGCAACTCCTATCATCTGCTCATTTATTTGGTTACTGCTGCAGATCACCCAGATATTCCACTCTGAGCATCCCCTTTGAAATGGGTGACAATGGTGGCATCTGTGTGGACTTCATGGGACCTGGGTTCTCTGCACTGTTTGGTTTTTTGTGTGGTGGCCTGGGTGGTGTTACAGGTAAAAAACATAGGAGAAAGGATTCTGCATCGATTTCATTATGGCACTGCAAGACCGAAAGGGAGAGGGAGGTTCTGCTGGTTTTTGTGGTTAGCAGCCTCAGACGTCAAAGGATAATCTTAATTCTAAAGAAGCGTAGAAGTAACGAAGGCTGGAGGCAGGTATGTTATTCGAAGAGCGTGTCACCAGAGGCAATGGCGAAAAAGGAGCGAGTGTTTCGACAGCCCCTTAGATACGTCCTTGTCAAGCGACCAGTCAATTTATCGTTCTTGATGTTTCCGAGAGGGGTAGGCTGGTGGCACGTTCCCCGTCAGAGTAACTGTAAGAAGCTGGCCCAGGTGTTTTCTTAGGTCTTGAACATCGCTGATAAGTGATGTCGTCCCTTTTGTTTGAATAGTTTGTTCACTTGGATGCATTTGTGTAGGGTAGGTGGCTTTCTGCTTTCATACTGTATTTTCATTTTTTAAAGCCACATGAAGTGTCTCACTGGGTAACAAACTGTGGGTTATCTTTTCTTCATACTTCCCTCACGCTTCGGTTAAAAAAATAATAATCCCGCCATCGCATTTTTCCTACTGCGTCATCAAGCTATTGATTTCATGTGAACACAGGAGAAAACTACAGCAAATGTACAAACAATGCATTTCAATATACTGCCTTCGAATTTTCTGGAAAATGAGTAACTGATTTGCAGACTCGTGCAGTAGTTGTGGAATACAGATCTGAACTCAGTCACACTGGATCTTCTGAGTCATGGAGACAGGAGGGGCAAACCCTAGGTCCCCATTTCTTCATTGCTAGTGTGTCAGGGACTCGAGAGGTCTTTGTGTGAGGTTGTTCTCAGCAGAGGTCCTCACAGCCACCCAGGGCAGTCATGCTTTAGCCGTGTCCTGCCTCTGGCCTTGCCCTTGTTTTAGGAGGTGTCTGAGGACGTGGGAAGAATATTCCAATCCTGGAATTTTTCACTGATGGTTTAGATCTGGGTTGCTTCTTCTAATCCACATGCCCTCAGCATCAAAGCCAAACTTTGTGACAGTTTGTGGCCCTCAGAACTGGGCACATGTGTGAAATGGCCATGGTGCCCACTCACGTGGCCGTCATGTGTCATGCACTTGTGCCAGTTTGTTCCAGTTACCTGTGTGCTGCCATGCAGCTCCTCACCAGTACAGTCCTGTTAGCCATGAGCTGCCATGCAGGTGAAGACACCCTGCTCCAGTACTGATACCAACAGTGCTGCCAGCAAATCCATTCTGTGCAAAGGTCCTTTGGGGGTACAATGTCTGATGAACCCACACCAAGTGAAACCTGCCCGGTGTGGATGCTGTTCCACTGTGAAGACAGCGTGAATTAGACAGGACTCGTCTTTGGAACACCTCTGCAAACACCAGGATGGCCACTGGTGCTGTGCCCTGCCCATGCTGGTGCTGTCCATGCTCAGTGAAGGCAGGAGAGTAGATGTGAGTTGTCCTTCTCACTTCTCCTCTCTAGTCTAGTTGGTCTCTTCCAAAGTCTCTGCCATCTCCCTTCATGAGTATCTCCTGTAATGTTTGCCGTGTGTTTCCACCTCCCAGCTTCTCGAGATTCTTAGAAATGGCGTCGGAGTTTTCACAGCTGGTGTTGACTCCACTTCCCAGCACAAAGTCTGTGCCCCGGTGAAGGGCTCAGAATATGAACGTGACATATTATTGCTTTTTCTTGTCTTCTTCCTCTGTGCTTATGCCTGGTGAAGGATGGTGGGAGTTACAGTGTCTGTATTATTTGGTTTTGAAGGAGCGGTAAGCTACTGCTTTGTTTGGGAAATCTGGTTGGCCACACGTTTTAAATGAAGCAGTGATGATTTCGTTCAGCGATAGAAATAGTTGTTTTTTTCTGAGTGTTGCTGGGGAGAAGCAGAATCTACTTTACAACTGTCCCTTTAACCATTGACTCAGACATCCCTCCCTCTTGTCCAGATGGAAGGGGAAAACCTGCATCACCGACTTCAGGACAGTAGGTCACCCTGACCTGCAATACGGACAGTATATTCCGTCCGTAGACGGAATACTCTACTTACGGAGTAGAATTGTAACTCAACCACTGTGCCCAGTGTAAGGACTTTCACCTGAGGTGTGCAGGCTGAACTGGTGAGACTGTTCAGTCCTTGTCAGAGAGGAATGACTTAAACCGCAACTTCAAGTATGTTTCAGCTTTCTCAGATTAATACAAATGTTCCAGTTCCACACATGAGGGTAGTGAGCTGAATTAAATAATTGCCTGCTTTACAGAATATTACTGTTCAAAGTCACTGTTGAAGCAAAGAAATGCCTTAATCAAATGAAATATTGTAAGTTCCATTTAAAAAATCATAAATATGAAGAGCATAACTATTTCCTGCAGGAAGAGATTAAAGTGGAGATTGTAGTATTTAAATTCAAGTGGGAAGAATTTGTTTATAGAACACCTTCCAGTTCTGCTAATGTCGGGAAAAAGAGCTATTTAACATCTTAAAGTGGTCTTCAAAAGTATTTATAACCTTAACTGTACAGGACTTGCGTTGTGTGATTCACTTACAGCAACGTCTTCTTAAACTCCCCAAAATTAGATGCTTAAAATTGTGTACAGGCTTGTGAGCCCTGCGGGTCCCCATGTCACCATTCTGAATCGCCAGCACACCCACGCAGGCTGCGAAGGGACTGGAGTAGCAGCCACTGGGTTAACGTGGTGCTGAACCAGGCACTTCTCCCTTGGCCTCCCATTTATTCTCTTGCGGTTATTTATCTGAATGGACAACCCGCCTTTTTTTCTGATGATTTTTTAACAGAATTTGAATTTGAATTTCAGCACCGATGGATATCAGTGCAGCTATTGGGGCCAAAACCACATCCAGCATGAACTATATTTATGCTTAATTTCTCTCTAAGTAGAAAGTAGAACACAGGATGCATTATCTGTGCCTAAAAGCACCGTGGTTCTAGTTTAATGCTCGTTGGGTGTTGAAACTTGGCTAGTGGTGCATTCAGAGTGTAAGTATTGGATTGTCTCACTGCAGCTCAGCGAAACGGGGCCGACTTTCCTCTTGCTGTTACCAGCCATGCGTGCGTTCCACACCAGACCCCTTCACTTCTGGTGTCGGTGCTTTGGAGTAAATCCCAGTAAAATGCTTTAAGTGGTCCTCTGGATCTTACACAAATTCAGGGTCTGCTCTTCAGACTCGGGCGATCCTGGGGTGGTCTAACATGACATTTTACCTTCCTGGCTGAAAAATGAAGAGCAGCCGTTGGTACTGTGCAGCTGCCGAGCAAGTAAGATGGAAGGGAATTATTAACTGGGAAACAGGCAACCGGAGCTGGGCTGTCTGGTCCTGGCAGCTCTCTGCAGCCGAAGCCATGGGCCAAGGGGCCATGGGTAAGAACAGAGTCATTCTGTGCGTCCTTCACGCAACGGGCTTTGAGGGTGCTGCTGATCCTGCTTCTACGCTGCCTCCCTCCATGCCCCATGGCAGTGCTTCAGGAAGGGGCACAGGACCTCGAGTGTTTGAAAAACTCCTCGTTAGAGAACGAGATTTAGTGGAGCTGGAAGAACATTGATGGTTACAGTAGCATAATTAAGAGAAGCATTATTTTTGGTAGACATGAGAAGGTTTTTCCTATTGCTGTGGTATCAGTTTAGGGAGAGAAAAAAAACCAAAACACAAACAAAAAAAGAAACCAAAACCACAGAGACAACTACTCAAAGAGTAAATAAACACCTCTTCAGCTTTGTGTGAGGTGCTTCTGACCCAGTGTTCAAGTGTCAGTTGCGGTTACGGTGCATCCTCCTCCAGAATCAGACTCCAGCTTCTCTTCTGGAAGAAGGACAGCATCTGTGCTGAGGGCGTGGGGACGACACAGTGCCAGGACTTCCAGCGCTCTGATCTACCACAGAAAACTGGCCTTTTCACTGGTGACTCTGTGGCCACTTGTAAAAGCCATGCTATCTTTGAGTGGTCTCCAAAGGTTTTTCATCATACACCCCTATCAGGAAAAACATTTTCGAGCTCACCCCCCACCGTATGTATATTTATTTATTTATAAATTATATATGTGTAGTACAGTACACCGTTATGTACATTATAACACATACACAAAAGAGAAAGTAGGAAAGGAAGAAAAAAATATTAACTAAACACTGCTTTAAAAAATATATTTTATTTATTAATGGTAAAAAACCTGTTTTCTTGCCAAGCTGCAATGGAATGTCTCTCATACCTGCTGTCAATACCATTGTGACATTGTACATGGAAACAGAGAGGAAATCAGGGGGCTCAGATTTTTTTTTTATCTTACATTACTGAAACATTTTTAAATAAGGAAAAATTGAATTCTGTCATTGAGAATTTTAATTTGCTGATCATGAACAGAGACCACACTTCCTCTTCCTCACTTTCTCTTTGCTTTGGGAAGAGGAGGAAGCAGAGGGACATCTTTTCTGGTCTGGTCCTTGTTGCAAGGATAAGACCATTCTTGCCAGTGAGAATGAGTCGTTCTTTAGCAAGGCCACTGAGAAGTCCATTCTGGCTGTTTTCTGTTCCCAAGAAAAGTATGTGTTTGTCATAACAACATACCCAACACGTGAGGACTGAAACAGAAAAGGACTCTATCCTTTTGAGTTCTCTGTGCCTCAGAGCCCAGCGTACAATCATTCTCAAGAGGTCACGACTCTCAGGGCCTCTGCAGCATGTTGATGCTGTTCAGAACTTTATGTTTGGAGCGTCTACAGAACAGTGCATCATCTTTGCCAGGACAAACTATGATTTTCCATGATGGTGCGTCTCAGAAGGGCCACCACACCATCTTGACACACACCTACAAACCACGAAGAAGAAACCACGTTGAGAAGATGTTCCTGCTGTGAGAGGTGTTTGTGGTTCATGCCTTCAGATATGGACTAAAAAGTCCTCCTGTGTGGTAGTAAGGACGTAAAAGCCCAGGAAGACCAAAATCAGAGCAGTGTTAACACGGGAGTTTTCTTCTCATGAAATAACTACGTGCTGGTGCAGGTCCTCAGCTGCATCAGTGCCCTGTTACCACTCACTGATAGGAGTGATGTGTCAGCAGGTCACTGCTAACAGCTTCATTTTCCTGCGAAGGCCGAGTCTGAAGAATATGTAATGTGGAGGGGCACTGTATTGCCCAGGGTGCTCTTTGTGTTCGTCATGTGTGGCAAACAGGGAGGTTTTCTCAGATAGAATCTAGATCTATGGGAAATCCATGAAGTGACGTTAATTTCTGTTCCTGAATTGCAGAAGTATTCCTTTCAGTATAAATACTTCTCAGGAGACTCCTGTGTGTGTTTCCTCTCCATCTTTGTTATAATCCTCAGGAGGGTCAAAAAGAGGAACCAGGCATATATCCAACAGGGCTTTACCTGTTCCAGGTCTGCCTAAATAGCTTTAGCTCAAGCTTGAGTTCTGCTCTCAGAGTCATGTAATCTCCTGACCCTGGTTTGGATCAAGCACAGACCGTGTAAGTGCCTCTCGTGTTCTGTTCTACAGTCATTTTAGGCTGCTCTTCACCACTTTAGAGCTCTGTACTGTCTTTGAAACCTATTGACCTTGTCGGTAGCACTATACCTTAGTGCAAGGCTCCTTCTGTTTCCAAATGTATCTTTAGATTGTTGTTGAGGGTTTTCCTCCTTCATATCTGTGAAGTTCTACCACTTGATGTGCAAAGTACTCTTCTTGAAAAGCTGTAACCACAGTCTGCGTCTGGTTGCATGAGGAATTTATAAATTGCCTAAGAACAGCAGAAGTGGTGAATCAGAGTCAAGCTGCAGTGTTTACTTGTTCTCCAGAGACAGATTAGTCACTACAGAGTTCGTCTGAATGCTCCTGGGAAAAGAACATGGAAGTTCTAAGAGTTGTCATTTTCTGAGTGGTTCTGGCGTGATCACTCTGAGTCTGCCTCATCCTGGGCAACCCATCGTGGTTCCTCCTGTGTTCCAAAAGCTGTTCTCCCTCATCACTACATGGGAGCCTGGTCTGACCTCAAGGGTGGGAAGGAATCGTCAGAACTCAGATGACTTAACTTGTCTTTGCCCAGTGGACCAGGTTATCAGCATGATAGAAAGTTGAACCGAAATTCTCACCTATACCCCAAGACCAGTGGTTAGCCTGTCTTGAAAGGTCTTTTTTTTTTTTTTTTTCAGGGCTAAAAGATTTTTGGAATTTCAGGGCAAAAGTGGAGGCAAATAAGAGACCAAATCAAGCTTACAATTTTCAGATACTCATCTACACTGGTGTGCTTAAAACTCAGGAATTTAGTTCCGTATTTCACCCTAAGGGCAGTGTCAAGAGAGCCATGTTGTTTTTCTGAGATATAGTTAATGGTTGTAGGTTTGTGAGTCAGTTAAATCATTAATGAATTGTTTCCAAGGAGATATAAATCTGGACTCCTCTCCATTGCAGGGAGAAACATAACGCTATTGGCACATCTCTTACACAGCTTCTTTCAGGCACAGTAACTTTGCCAGACCAGATACCACAAGCCTCAGCAGAAGAATGCTCTGTGTACTTTGGTCCCTCTTTGATATTTATATCTCCCTCATTCTATATTGGTGGAAAAAGATGCAATATATTGCCAGAATAGATTCCCGCAACCCAACTGTAGATTCCCGCAACCCAACTGTAGATTGTCTGTTAAATGGTCCTCAGAAGTGAAGCAAAGCTCCTCTTAGGGGTCCAGTCTCTGAATAACTTGAGTAGTTCTAGCTGGCTGTAGAAAGGAGTTGTCACACATCATCAGAATGGTGTGTAGGCTCTGATTAGGCTCTGGACTCTGGTATCTCAGGTTGGTAACTGTGGCAGACACCAGCCTTCAAGGGCTGATGAAGAGATGAGGATTCTGGGTGTTACGCAGCTGCCAAAGCCTCTGGCTTCCCTGATGACCTTCTTCGATGAAGTGTTGTGCGACCACTGACTAAATCTGCTGTGCAATAATGATCAGTGAAACACAGAAATAGTCTCGGTGATGTTGAAGTCGGAAATACAGAGTCAGTTCCTGGCTTCCTGTTGACCCCATAAGAAGTTCCAGAGTATCACTTCCACTGGAGCTGACTCCATGCAGGCCTTCCAGTCCTCCATGCCAGGGCCTTGACCACATTTTGCTGGCATTCGGACCCACCAGGACCGCCCAGGGGGAGGTTCACAGCAACATTCGCTTTAATACTGAGTGAATACTACAAGCGTGTAGGATTGATGAAAGATGAAAGAAAATGAAAATTACTATTCCTGTTTTGAAATTATAATTGTATCTCAAAACAGGTTTTTTTATTAATAACTTAGAACAGTCTAAGGCTGGTTTTGATGCTGAAACTTCCCTTTGTTTTGTGGCTGTACTTTGGATTTTGTCTTTACATGCATTTTTCCACATGTAATTTTGAGTTAGTGTTTATTATTTTTCCCTTCACCAAGGACTGCTGGACTCTAAAAGGTATTTAAGACAACTTAATCACATAGCTAGAAAGGCTTTCTCGTCAAAGTAACCTATTATTCCTTTTTCAGTTGGATAGGAAATAGTCAAAAAGTGAATTCTTGATGCACCCGATGAGAACAATAGGTTTGTGTTCAGTCTATTCTTCTCTGAATTAGAAATCACCGTATAGACAATTGAATTTCTAAATCATATATTATACCTTATTCTCTGGTGGGAATAAAATGTTCATGTTTGCCTCCTTTTCTGTTTAACTTTGACTGCTGTGAGCACCAGAAAGAATAACCCTGCAGCTTTTCTTTCTTTTTTTCCTTTTTTTTTTTTAATCTATTCATTTTATACTTTTCAGACAGATTTTTCCCCGGGGTGAAACAAAGGTTAACTGAAATTTCCTCTGTTGTGTACCTGAACGAATCAGCAGTTCGAGAAGGAAATCCCATTGATGGGCAAAGAGAGTGACAGGCTCTATTTAAAGAATTCCCCCGACTGTGTGGTAGACCAACCATGCCATGAATTTAACTGTTCCTGTGGTCCCCATACTTGTACCCACCAAAAAGAGAGAAAAACCTACTTTGTTCTGCAAATGTCGCGCTAAGCTTTGAAAATCATGAGCTGCCGAGTTTTGTGAATTGACATCGCCGGCAGTGGCTGGGCGAAAGGAAGCGGCGTTCATCGCGTGGGACCGACACAGACAGAAGATTATGGGCACTCCCATAAAAGCCGAGGCACGCTGCATGTCTGCATGTAAGGTGTGTCTGTGCATTTCGGCCATTTGGTAGTGCAGATGTTCTCAAGAACATGATTCACAGAATCATGTTCCGCGTCTTTTCCTTTTTTCAGTGCAGGTCTTGTTCCCTCTCAGAAGGTGCATGAAACATCTTACCCGTAGGCAGTCACAGGAGCGTGTGGGGTTGGAGTGGGTGCGGGAGGGCATGCGTTTGGGTTTGTCATTAGAGGACTTGTCTAACCGTTGAGCTGCACGGAGGAGAGATTCGTGGCCAACGTGCCCGGTGTTCAGCGAAGAGCGGCACACCTGGGTGATTTCAGTGTTTCCTAAAGTCTGCTTCACACGCCGTAGGCACGCATCTCTGCATGAGTACATAGTGCTCAAACCCACGAGTGTTAAACTCCTCAACCTGTGGGTCCTCCTGAACCCCACTGCCCCGTGCCAGCAGTGGGCCCCAGCCCAGTGTGCTGCTTGGGGATTAGAAGAACTATGTCGTGACCCCAACCGTCAGATTTTTCTTCTGTGGCAGTGACGGTTAAGTCTTCTCCCATGGGTAATGGCTGCTTAAGTTTGCTCACAGTTCCTTTAATGGGTCGTGGGGCTGTTGTTTCATGTACTCAGGGCTGTTCAGAGGTGTGGAGTTGTTGGGTTTTTTTTTAAACTCTGGTATCTTTTGGCCAAAGCCACCCTTGCTTCGATTGACTTCTTACATTTTAATTCATTTCAAAATGGGCTGGGTTCTTTTTTTCTTTGGGTTTTGAGACGGTTTTCAAAAACATTATGCTGGATCAGATAAAGGTTGCTAAAAATAAAGTATTGTGGGTATTTTCTCATGGAAAAAAAATGTGCATATTACTGCACATGTATACGTATGTTAGGGGTCAAGGGAAGAGGCAGGAGAGTCTTTCCTTGCCATGAGAAAATTTGTCAAACTGAAATTCTGTCGATGATGACATCAATTGATTCCTCCATGGGAGTTTATGATCTCTTTTAAAGCTGTGTTAAAGAGATGTTGACATATGATCCCTTACAACAGCAGGAGCTTTGTTTGTAAGTAAATTACCTTTTTCTCGTCAAAGCAAAGTTGAGGGATCCCTACAAGGAACTAAGAGAAGCACTGCAAGTGATTCCATTACTTTTGCACAGAGATTAATGGGAATAACTGGGTGATGTGGAGAGGGCTGCTCTGCATCTCCTGGTCCCATACCCTGCAGGGACTTGTGCATGTTGGATGGAGCTGGAGCGGTGAGAAACGAGAAACCCACCCTGTGCACCCATGGCTAGTCTGTCAGGAGAGTGGATGCAGCTGGAGTAGGAACCTTAGGCTGTGTGAGGAGGACCAAGTCCCTGTGCAGCTCTCAGCCTGTCTCCAGCAGCTGCAGAGCCAACAGCGGTTACTTCAGAAACTTCTGGTGACATCCGTGTCTGTGTGGATACACCACAGGTAGATAGACAAATAGATAGATAGACAGATAGATACACGGGTTCTTGGAATAAATCCTCCTAGAAGAGGGAGAGGTGTAGTGCATCCTAGTGCACAGAAACCTGAACTCCTGTGCTTGGTGGAGTCTGCTGTGGGGAGGCAGCCCCAATTCCTGGCTTGAGGCACCGCTGGTGGTTACCGCATCGTACCTCCACCCTCGGTTTATTTGAAGAATAGCTACTTAAACACAAAAAATGTGAAACTCATTATAGGAAGTTACATTGCAGTAAGGCTTGAACCACTTTGTTTCAAACATAAACATAAATTTTCAGACATATGTAAAATGTCGCAATGGGAAATTTTTACAAATCTAGGTAATTTTTAAGGCTTATGATTTTAAAATGTTATTCATTACTCCTGTAACAGCAGAAGCTGCATTCTGACGCGCTGAATGTTGTTCAGAGATGTGTCTGAAACAGTCCTTGCCACAGGGGTCCTGCAGTAGGATGTAATTAGGGGTCTCTACTCTGTAATGTGCTATATTAATTAGCGGTCCAACTCAAATTTGTAAAGCCCAGCTCTGAAACTCACGTTGCCCTTCAGGCCACGTACTGAACCGTCACACCTTGAAGCAGCCAGTTTCACTGACTCGATTGGTAAATCAACTAAATAAAATACACATCTGCATTATTTCCCAGTTAGAAGGCGGGGGGGGGCGGGGAGCGGGCAGCGCGGACCACACACCACTGCCCTCCTCTCTTAAAAAATGTAGTGATTTATTTTCAAAGCCGGGTCCATGCACCACTGTTTCTCTGTATCGTTAAACAAGGTAATGAACTAAACCCTTGCAGGGCAGGCTGGACTTGCTCAGGGTTCAGGAACGTGTTTTCTCTTTCTCTGACTAGCAGAATAAAAGTGTGACTCTTGGTGGGGTCAGAATCAGTGCCCTGCCTTGCTGGGGCAGGCTGCTGGGCCGCCAGGATCGCTGGCGGTGCGGCAAATAAGGAAATCTGAACAGTTTATTGCTTATTCTAAGTCACTTTTTTGTTCTGTGGAAACAGATTGTTCCTCCGGGCACTTTCGGGGTTTGACTGCTGTTCCTGTCCTCCCTCCTCCCCTCCTCTCCCTGTCTGGAATGAAAGAGGGGAGGCTTGAATGCGCATTGAACAGGGCTCCTAAATCTGGCTTCACCGTGAGTGCTGCTCGGAAATTTACATTTTCATGCTGGTGGAGGAATACATGTGAATCTCAATGATCTTTCGAAATTTTTCTTTAAATGAAAGCAAAGCTGTTGCTCACCATTCATCCCGTGGTACAGGGGCACAGGACAGCTGATGAGTAGCGCTTTGTAAAGGAAGGACCTTGCACAGAGCTTCCATTTGCGTCTGAACAGCACGTATTTTGCGTCCTCTGCTTTCCCTGCTCTTCCCTGTTCTGCAATTTGACAAAACCATTTTTTTCAAAGTATAAATACAAGAAATTTTTATGACAAAGTCGGTTGTATCTTTTTATTTCAAGTATAGAATTTAATGTGATATTAAAAAGGAAATTGCTTTCTACAAATGAAGATGAAAAAGAATAAAAGCACAAATTTGTTGAAGATGTTCTGGGAGGATTTTATTAATATGCTGTAAAACTCACGGGACCCCTTAAGTGCAAGTGTTGTCTGTGCAGCTTCTCCACAGAAGAGGAAACTCCTGACAGACATAGTCTGAATAGTTTTTAAACTGCCGCTGTCTTGAGAGTAAAAATACGGTACTCATGGGCCCCTTTTCCTCAGGGCTGAAGACTACCCTGTGTTGCGTCTGTCCGTCCGAAAAAAGTGTGAAGCGCTTTAGCGTTGGGCCGGCTCGGCCTAGGGAAACATATCGTGGCCGGTTCCGATGTTCTAGTCTTTGCTGAAATTTGGGGTACTCATGGGCCCCTTTTCCTCAGGGCTGAAGACTACCCTGTGTTGCGTCTGTCCGTCCGAAAAAAGTGTGAAGCGCTTTAGCGTTGGGCTGGCTCGGCCTAGGGAAACATCTAGTGGCCGGTTCCGTTGTACTAGCCTTTGCTGAACATGGAAATGTGCAGTGATTAGCACATCGATTTTATGTCCATGCTTTTCCAAATTCATCCTCTAGGTCCCAAGCAGGGGGTCTGGGGCTGCTGGTGGGGGTTGTGGGAGAGCAAGCATCGACACTCCAAGGTGCCCCAGGGCTGTGAGTGGAGCCACCACCGTGTCCTCAGGGGATTAGCTGTGCCAACCATGGTCCCAGACCTGCGTGCCACTGAGTGTTATGGAGTGAAAACAGAGATTATGGGTGCTACGGACCAGGGGGAGCATGGCACAAAGGAGTCTTCTGCAGCCGATGTGTACTGCTGCTGGGGGACCAGCAAAGAGCAGTGGCAAGGCTGGTGGGAGGTGGGGTGGCCCAAAGGCCAGCTCCGAGGAGACTACAGCCACCCAGAGACTGAAGTGCCTGTTGGACAAGTTAATTCATCCCAATAAGCAAACTGACCTGGGGTGGATGGCAGGCATTTGTCAACTTGAGCAGGATCGTTACAGGTTCTTCAGTGTGTCTCTAAAGCAAGATTTGGAGTTGGCTGCAGAAGTGTAACTCTTCCCTTGTACATCAGTCTAAAGAATTTATTGTGAGAGGAAACCAAGCCCTACACAATCTGTTGTGAATTAGACTTAACTTTTAGGTCACCAAACAGATTTAGTAGAGAGAGATTTTGCTGTAATGTTTCATTCAGCATTAAAGCTCTGATATTTATTTTCTGATTTGAGCAGTTTTAGTTTCTAGCATTAGGAATGTTTGAATCATTGTACCACGGTTTTCCCCTGTGCAGCAGGGGATTTTTGACAGTGAAGAAGAGAAACTTGGTTGGTTTGTCCTCAGGAAGGACATGCCTGGTGATTAACAGGAGTTAATTCGCTGGTAATTTTGGTCTGTAACCTGTCAACCATTCCGTGTGTGTGTTTCTGTGAAACATGGCACTCACAGCACCGAGTGCCAGCACACAGTTTTGAATTACAAATATCTTTTTCTTTATGACTGAATTTCCATAACAGGCTTCCAAGTAATAAATAATGCACTCAAATACGTCAGTGCGTTTCTTTGCTTCTAATGACCAGGCACCGAAAGGCCTGATTTCCCCTTGAGCACACCAAGGAGAGCTGGCGCGATGCCGTCCCTTCTGCCTGCTCTGCTGGGGGCTGGGAGTTGGAGAGAAGCGGTCTTACGGGTGCAAGTACCTCTCCTGAAGATGGCTTCTCACCGAGTGGTGCTTGGGCAAAGGATCAGTTGGGTCCTGGTGTCTGAGCCCTGGCCGTGGTACTTTCCATGGGTCCTGTGACTCAGGTACGACAGATCAGTGAACAGCTTTTCACACAGGCCAGTGGATCCATTGTTAATGTCTCTGTGATGGTCATGAGCATCTTTGGACATTGGGAGTGCTGAAAATAGAAGTATTTCTGGGTGCAGTTCAGATGAGAGCAGATAACGTTTGCCCAGAGGATTAGGTGAAGAGCTGCAGCAAGCGGGAATTATGCTCTGAGGCACCTGCTGCTGTTTGTGGTAATGGACCACATGTCCAGATACAGCATCACACACCTCAGCTGGAAGAATTGACTGCCTCAATAAATGAAGGAAGGGTTAGACATGACATTGTAGATGGTGTACTTTTAATTTCTAGCCATCTGCCTTTTATTGAAACAATTAGTACAACCAATATCAGTCGGATGAATTTTTACTGATATTGTGATTTGTTAATAACACGTGTAGGTGCTTCAGGTTGCAGGAACAGGGTGGGACAGTTTGTGTTAAGAAGTTGGCAAGCACGTGGGATGCATTTGGGCACAAGTTGTCATGGTTCCTCTAACAGTGTAGGAGAGGTGAACCCCTCCGCTGACACGAATGCCCCCTGATGAGGATGGGTGCTGTGGTGGAGCCGCAGTCTCTGCACAGCGAGAGCAGTGAGCAGCGCTGGCATGTGGAATACTTAGACAGCTATAATCCACCCCTGTTCTTTGAGCCCAGTGCCTTTACTTCCTTCCCAGTTCTCCTTCACCTCTGCCAGTCTGAGGGCTGTGTGCGAGGAGCTGTGGTGTGATTGCGGATAATCCAGCATGTCATCCTGATTTATGACCTGATTATGACCAAACCCTCTTCTGAAATAGAGTTACTTCGCTTGTAGTCTCGGTTGCTGTAGTTATGTGTAATGTCATGGCATGCAACAGTCAGAAAGCAGTGCCACCAGCAGAGACCGTGCAAACTCACAGGAAAGGAAGGGACATGTTATGCTGGGCTTGAACTTCTTGTTCCTTGCACTCCTGCTCTGGCGACCTCTGGGCTTGAGCTGGGCATCCCCATGTGTGCAGGCAAAGATAACTGAAATGCTGAAGCTTTCTTCTCTGAAGAAATTAAATGCCTGCCTGATTTATACCCTGGGGCTCAGGGCAAGAGGGTGATGTCAAACGGAGTCCACCCAAAGGCTGGACAAGTGCTGCTTCTGAGGGCAATCAGGTTTGGTGCTGAGCGGGCTAATCACTTTCCTCAGTGAAGGTAGGATTTGTTTCTCTGCATTGGTACATTCAAAAGTCTGTTACCAGCTTCACAAAGTGTGGTAATCATAATGTTGAATATATTGTAGAAAAATATTCATATACATGAAATACAATTACCTTTATTTCTGTTTTTCAGGAGGAGTTGATGTGGACTGGTCCATCTGTAATAAAGACTTAGAGGTAACAGAGACAACCAAATTGTTCCATAATTCTTCATTGTTATGTTTATTAACAAGCAGAGCAAGAAAAATGGGATTGAAAATTTCTGAGTGGAATCCTTAGCAGTGTCCTCCAAAGGCGGAGAGGCCTGAGCTCTGGTCAGCAGGA
>NW_010389180.1:36652-41930 GCF_000710305.1 Buceros rhinoceros silvestris
AAGAGGTTCACATAGTGGGGCAGCACAAGAGCAGAGCGGGAGCAAGATGCCCGGAATTGGGGCGAGCTCCTCTGCAGGCGCTGCGAGGAGGAGCTCAGGTCTTCCTTCCCAGTCTCACCAGAGGCTGGCGATTGTTTTGTGGCAGCTGAATCCTGTTCCCGCAGGCGGCTCTCCGAGCCGTCTGTGCTTGGTTCACCTTCCTTTGGTTAGTCCTAGAGGGTGGCCTCAGCTTGGGCATAGGTCCAGTTGGGCTATAGCCTGGAGCATGCTTGCACCGCAGCACCCAGGAAGAGTCAGCTTTAGCTGTAGGGCTCGACACCTCCAATTTGTCTTTCCAAGGTTCAGTAAAGATAGCATCATCAGGTGACATTATTTCCCTGAAGAGAAATGGTATTTTTGTACCTCTCTCATTCGCTTGCCCAGAATTTTGTTTCAGTTTATAAAGCTGGTGATGTTTGCTAAGCAGTAACAGTTGAAGAGAGGATTGTTGATTCCGTCTGCCCTCAAAGAAAGTACGTGTGAGGGCACTGGGAGAGAGAGGGCGTAATTTTCAGCCTCTCCTTTTTTCTTCCCTTTCCTTTTTAAATCTTTCCTTACAGTTGCAAACAGCAGGGTTGGTCTAGTCTTGTACAGCTGGTACTTTGTCCAAGAAATTTCCTTTAATGTGTGCAAGGGAACGAGAAACTTGCATTTGCAGTTAATGACAGTTATATTCACGTTCTGGGAAAAATTCCAGTTCTCCATGAAATAGCGTAGTGAGTAAAAGTGTCTTGACTAACCATAGGAAAGAAAAACTTCATAACTGTGATTTTAAACAGCAAAAAGAATGTCCCAGGGTGGAGGTTTGAGCAGGACAATACTTTTCTTTTAGACAATGCAAGTTTTTCTGTGACAGAATTACCCAGTTCAAACTGGGTGAATCACGCTTGTGAAAAGCTACGTTTCTGACTGAACACCGCCAAATTTCCAGTTCTAATGAACGCTGACCACAGAATCTCAAAAGATAAATACCTTTCTCTCTCCTTGTCTTCCCAGGCGCAGATCTCCAACTATGCAAGCGTGAGGCACACCAGCATGCGGTACTACAGCGCTGATAAGAACGTTACCTGCAGGAACTGCGGGAAACCAGGTCATCTCTCCAAGAACTGTCCTACTCCAAAGGTAAGAGCAACTCTGAGATCACTTGTCGGTGCAGCTCTTTTTTTAATGAGCTTTTGTGCCTGCCATTAGAAGCAAGTGGTTTATTATTTCGTTGAGGGGTTGCTCCAAGTTGAAGGCTAGCTTGCATAGGAACAGGTTGCTGTGAAAAATCAGCTCTCTGTTTTGCAGAGGTCATTGCTTTTATTGTTTTTATAAAGGAAAAAAACCGTAGGTATAAACTGAGCAAAAAGAGAGTGAAGTACAATATAGAAACATTTTCTTCTGATTTTGTAAAACCAGTTTTAAGATGTAAAATGAATTTCAAATGTGTTTTCAACAAGGAGAACCTATGGAAGCCAAAACTCACCCTTAGTAAATAAATGAAAGCAAGTATCTGTATAGTGAACCATGATGCAAACAATGTTAAAAAATGTAGTCGAGATGAAACTGGGAATTACTTTAAGTAGCTCAGAGAGATGCCAAATGTTCAGAAAGCTTGTTGGGAGTTAGGGGTTTGAAAATCAGTCACTAAGCTGTGAAGAAGTGGTGGCAGTTGAGTGAGAATCTGGCTTTACCAGTCCGCACCACAGAGTCTGTAAAAACTGCCGTCCCAGAGGCTGTCACCCACACTAGAGTGAGCTGAGACATAAGCCCTTGGAGTGAAGATATGCTCACCCACTGGGGAAACTGGCTTTAAAGAGAGATGGGTATTGCCCCAGGAGAGCTTTTAGTGTTCTGTGTTTGTTGCTCCATGTTCGTGTTTGTGAGTCACAAGGCACCTGGCCAAGTGGTTGTGGTGGGCTGACTCTGGCTGGCAGCCAAGGCCCCAGCCAGCCACTCACTTGTGGGGAGAGGGTGAGAATCAGAAGGGCAAGAGCAAGGAGAACTCATGGGTGGAGGTAAAGGCAGTGTAGTAAGTGCAGAGGAAAACCCCAGTGATGCAAAAGCATTCATTCATCATGGCAAGCCGACGCCTAAGCCGGTCCCTGAGCAGTGGCTGCTTTGGAGACCCTTCCTCACCCAGTTCTGTTGCTGCACTCACTTGTGGGGAGAGGGTGAGAATCAGAAGGGCAAGAGCAAGGAGAACTCATGGGTGGAGGTAAAGGCAGTGTAGTAAGTGCAGAGGAAAACCCCAGTGATGCAAAAGCATTCATTCATCATGGCAAGCCGACGCCTAAGCCGGTCCCTGAGCAGTGGCTGCTTTGGAGACCCTTCCTCACCCAGTTCTGTTGCTGCCGTCTGTCCCTGAGTCAGTCGGGTCTAGCCATCTGGTTGTGACCCCCCGGCTTCTTGCCCACCCCAGTGGTGGCACGGACCACATTTACAAACCAGTCCCGTGTGTCCCGTTACAAACTGCCTATCATGTTCCCACGACACAGATCTATTCTTCAGCTTTTAAGAAATGTAATAAAAAAACAGTGTTTGTACAAGGTGCCCAGCACTTCTGCTCTGAGTGACATGAACTTTCCCGTTTAATGACTGTTTTTGCTGTGTTCACTGAGCAAATAGCGTGGGCTCGGGACACTGAACAAGAGCTTCTGATGCAAGGTCCAGATCGAGAAAGTGTGGGGAGCCCGTGAGGAGTTACAACTTCAAGTTTTACTCTGTTCACCGTCCCTTTGGTTTTGTTATGAAACTTAACATCTCTGTGATCCCTGGTTAGCAGTAGACATTTATTTGGAGTAGTTTCTTCTTCATTTCCTCTTTTGAATTAGTTTTTTCTTTTCTTTAATCTTTTAAAACATTCTCACTTAACATAATGCTTTTTTTTGTTTCTCCATAGAAACTTCCCCCTTGTTGCCTGTGTGCAGGAAGAGGTCACCTGCAGAACAGCTGCCCTGCGCGTTTCTGTCTGAACTGCAGTTTGCCTGGCCACTGCTTCAGGGAGTGTCTGGAAAAGGCATACTGGAACAAGCACTGCAACCGCTGCGATATGCAGGGGCACTACGCCGACGTGAGTATCACCCGTGCGAAGCGCTCAGCTTCTGGTTCTGGGTCTGTCAAAACCAGAATCTACAGCAACCAGAGTCTTTTCTGATTTTCTTTGGGTTTATATAGTGCGTATTTGTATAAGCATGTGGAAATACGGCAGCTAGTCATTACCCAGCAGTATCACAGTTTTCATGAAGAATGGTTCAAAGAAGAGTGGAGCGTTCTAAATACCCAGTCTTTAGTTTTGTCCATTTTAGTTAGAGCAGAGAAAAAAAATATCATTTCTGTTTGAATGGAAGGTGTAGGGAGATTGAAGCTAGGAGGCACGGTGCTGCCAGTGAGCGGTAAGGAGCGACTCTGATGCCCTGAGAGTTCCATATCCGTGGGGTTTTTGCTATGATCATATATTCTTCAACAAAAATATTATTAGAAGTTTAAACTAATGTCTAGTTGGGTTTGGGAGGCATTTATAACCATGCTGTACTTCACATCGCGAATGTACTTTTTGAACAAAATAGAAGGCGTACAACTCTGTTGTGCAAGTGTAGGCGAATACAAATTTCATCTGACACTGGCTTGTAAGCAGGCAGTTCTACATCATCTTCCATGTGCATCAGCTCAGTTTCTGCCTGCTTTTCAGTAGAGTCTTCTGTTTTTTAACAAATTGTCTCTCTACTTCCATATCCCTATGGGCAGACCCATCCCATATATAGTGCAAGAGAATTAGTAAAGTACTGGAGCAGTTGCAAAATTGTGTACTCCACTCTTCACAGAAAAATATTGATGGAAACATTTAATGTCTGTTCTGTCTTAATCCCACACTGATGTTTTCCGTCCTCACTATTGTCATTCAAAACCCAGCTTGTTCTGCTTAGACCAGCTCATACAGCTGGGCTGGACCCTCTGCTCCTGTCACCTGTCAATCTAATTCCTCCTTCATTTTATGTTACGCTGCCTCTATGTCGCAAGCACTGGGGAGAAAAAGTACTTGGTGCAAACAACAGTCTCCAATCACACCCAACAAAACAGAGGAGTGGCTTCAGAGGGGTGGAGATTTTGTTTGGCTGAGACTTTTTTTTCTCAACACTTCTATTGTTTAAACGGTTACATTATAGAAACACTCTCTTCAGTGCATGAGCTCCTTTCTTAAAAACACGTAGAAGCTCTTCTGCTCTTGATGACCTCTCCAAAGCTGTAATCACTGCTGATGAAAGTTGGCAGATAGGTAGAGAGGTGTTATATCCAGGGCCAGCAGTGACAGGACAGGACAGGACAAGTTTTAAACTCAAAGAGGGAGATTTAGACTGGATGTAAATATATGTTTTACATGAGGTTGCTGAGACCCTTATCCAGGTTCCCCGCAACCTGGGATGGAGAAGCCTCATCCCTGGAACGATTGCAGGTCAGGTTGGACCTTGGAGCTCTGAGCAACCTGCTCTGGTTGCAGATGTCCCTGCTCCCTGCAGGGTGTTGGACTGGATGGGCTTTGAAGGTCCCCTCCAACCCAAACCATCCAGTTGGGTAGGTTAGGTCAGTTCTATACAAATTGCCAGGAATCCTGGACTCAAGGAATGTGAGGTCATGCACCACCACTGCATGCTCTGGAAGAAATCTAAAGATTTTGAACCGAAGCATTTAGAATTATTCTAAATATCATGTAGCCTTTGACCGGTATTTCAAAATACATGTGTAAATATATAAACAGAAGAGTTTTTGTGGCAGCTCAGAGAATTCACAAACCAACAACTATTGTTTGATATTTTAAGTATGGTGTTCCTCAAAGCCAGACACCACTGAGTTTTAAATTTTTGCTTCCTGGGTGGATAATTTCATGTCAAGTTTCAGTGCATAATGAACTATTTAGGCAAGAACGTTCCACCTCTGAGGGAGACGTGTATACAAAAGCATTCTTTAATATTTTTAAGAAAATGTTGGATTCTGTAGCAATTGGAACGTTGGTATAAGAATAAGAGAGACTGGTAAAATGAAAAAAAAAATTCAAGTTTAATAACTATATTTAACGTTAAAGATCTGTGGGATTACAACCACCGGGAAGTACACTGCAATAATGTTATCGCTTTAGGAGATAAAGGGACTCTAGAAAACCCTTGGAAAGGTCTTGTATTTATGTGCTTTTGCGTGTGCACAAAGACCTTCCCCATCAGTCTCTGGACGTGTGTGGTTCTCACGTAAGTACGTAGACAGT
>NW_010389180.1:42083-47103 GCF_000710305.1 Buceros rhinoceros silvestris
AAACACCAGCTAGATGAAGGGAATGACTTTGCAGCAGGACTCAACTCAGCTTAGTAGGAGGTTCAGGTATGAATGTAACATGAGGGTCTATCCTCATATTTCATAAGGACGGGTAGAAGACTTGCTGTGTCCTTCTTCAGCTTTTTGGTAGCATCTGTGGTTACGCTTTGGGAGTGGAAGAGAAATCTAGAAGTTACTTCAAGTTCTTTGAGTTTGAAACGATCTACTAAAATAAAACCGAGGTGAAAATTGAAGTGCAATTAAACATATTTTTATCTTTATTAACCTTGTGTGATATTATTATGGTCTTACACGTCCCAGATAGATATTCAGTCCTGCTCATAGCTATTAACCTTTTATGCTATTTTTTCTCAAATTATACACAAAAAGGTGACCATAAAAGGCAAGCTGTGATAGCACCAACATACATCCCTAGCTCCTTTTCTAGCTAAAGATGTAGCTTAAATGTTTGTCTTCCACATACACCTGTTCGACTCTCCTAAGTGCTGATTTTTTTTGAAATTCAGAAATACTTGAATCTCTTTCTAAATGTCTCCTCCCTACCCTTTCTTATTCTATTTGGACAAAGAGCAAGAGGGGTCCTGATGAGGCTTTCTCCTCCCTTTCACTGCATAAGGGAGTTTATCTGAGGATCTCCTCTACGTGATAAAGCTTGTGTCCCATAACCTCTGCCATTATATTCGATCCCCATATCTCAGAATCATGGAATAATTGTTTTTCAGTGGGAGGTTTGACCCTCTGGCTCATCAGTCAGATGTGAGAGACTTTCCCACATGAGATTTCTGAGTTTGTCCCAGGCAGGGGGAGTGGGTCTGTGCCTTGGACTGTCCATGTCTCCATCCTGCTGCTGAGGTGGCCCAGTGCCACCCAAACATGAGGGGTCAGCGAAGGGAAACCCAGAGTTCATGACAGGCTCTCACAGACAGTGATATGTGGGGTATGCAAATGATGCCCAGCACCTTTGGGAGTTTACTGTTTTTGAACGTTAGAAATTTAAATTTGCTCTTCCTCTTCTAGCTGTGCTCTTGCCTGTAGCTAACATGTGCACAGTACCATTGCCTTAAAGAACGTCAGCAGCGTATTTCTGTACCCCTTTCTGTGAGCAGTTAGACAGAGCTGTAATCTTGAGTGTCTTCACATCTCTTGCTAGCTTTTCTATTTTACACATTTTGTGAAGTCTGTTCCCATAAAATGATCTCCTGTAAAGGATTATGAGTCCTCTTCACCACAAAATTTGTATCCTGCCTAAGTCATGTAGATTATTGGGAACATCTCAGCATATATTTTTTCTGCTCATTTAGGTCCACCTTACATCATAACAGTTTGTCTTTGACACTTTCTGGCAATTGTCTTGCGCTCCTGCAGACAGGCGTGAGTCCACCAGTGCAGTGAGCACTGCAGGGTAGGAGCAAGGTTTCATCTGTCCTGTCCTTGGGAGGAAGGGTGGTGCGGCACACCTGCAGAGAGCAGAAGGAAAGTTGTGAGGCTACACACAGGCTCCAAGAGGTTAGGAAAAGAGGGAAGGTGTCTTCTGAAAATTTGATGTCTGTGTGCAGATGAAGAAAACAGAAAGGATCATAAACTTTGGCGGGTTAAAAAAGAGCAGAAAGTGAAAGAGCAGAACTGAGGCTAAAAAAGTTTAAGAAGCACTTTGCAAAGGAGTCAAACCCAGCAGTAAATCTTTCCTCGCAGCACAGCAAGAATTCTGTAAGGCCAGCCATCGAGACATGAAGGGAACTCTCAGACAAGGCGATTGCTAACAACCTGGAAGTATTTTGGAGGCATCTAAAGTCCATAGAGGGACATTCCCACACTGAAATCGTACCCTGTGGGGGGAATCATCAGAGAATCTCTCTGAAATGGAAGAAAGTGTTAGGGTTACTACTAACCTATGACTGCTAACCCATCACCAGAACTGGACAACCATTTTCCAAAAGCTGTAGAGCAGCTGGAAGGTGAAATACCCAGGTGAGTGGTGGCGGTGGGTAACCCTTTGCTTTGTGCCTGATCAGTTACACAGTTTTTAGAACGGGTCCCAGGGGGAGCTGGGCAGCCAGGCTGGCCAGCCCGATTGCGCACCGAGCCAGTTACCAGGAACAGTGACAGCTGCGGCATGTTGGGGTGGATGTATAAATATGATCTACGCGAGAGGATTTGAGGTTGCTTTTGTAAAGGAAATCCCACTTCTCAGAAATCTCTGGAGTTCTTCAAAGGAGAAGGTCGACAAGCATGTGTGTAAACATGATCCAGTTGACGTAGTCTACAATTTCCAAAAGGCGTTTGACACAAAGTTCCTGACCAAAAGCTTTTAAGGAAACTAAACAGGCATGGAATAAGAGGATAAAGGTAGGATATGCTAGTGTGACATGTAACAGGGTGAACAATAGGGCGACAAGATTTGCTGAGAAGACTGAATTATTTAGAATGTCAGTGCTGTGAGCCAACTGAGAAGAACTGGCCAGGAAGAAACGGAGGGAGAACATGATAAAATGGCGGATGAACTTGAGTGCCAATAAATGTAATGTAAAATGCTCGGGGAAAATTAATCCCATTTTCGCATATGGAATGTTGCACTCTAAGCTTTACTATCCAGGACTCAAATTTCAGAGTTATGAGATTACAATCCCCCCCAAAATCAGTCCAGTGTCCACAGGCCTTGAGAAAAAAAGCTGGTGAAACGTTAGGAATCACCAGAAAAGCAACGGACACCTCGGGGCACTCTGGTCCTTCTCTTCTGCGTCCTTCAGACCAGCCACAGCTCTTCAGCCTGGAAGAGAGATGACAGAGGGAAGGATCTGTAAAGAGCTTCAGAATCATTTGTGGTAAGAGACAGTGGTTAGGGATCAATCATTCGTTGTTTCTTGCAGTACAGGAATTAGGGGACCTCTGATGAAGGCAGTAGGAGCTCAGTTCAGAAGAGACAGGAGGAGGTGATTCTTCATGTGGTCGGTAGCAGAGCCGAGAGAATGCTTACCAAAGGATGCATTAGATGCTTCCAGAGGAGACGGGAGCAGTTCGTGAAAAGAAATCCAGGAAAAGTTACTGAACACGTAGAAACTTCATCTGGCTTGCACAGTCATTGAGCTTAAAGCAGTTGGGTGTGAAAGAGCGTTAGGGAGAGGGCACACGCTTCCCCTGTTCTTGAGCTCCACGGGGCATCAGCTTGTGGCCACTGATAGAGACCTCAGGCAGGTGGTCTGATGCAGCGTGGTCCTCGTCACTTTCAGGATGTGTAAACTGATGATTATAACAGGCCTGTATGTCAGTGCCTCTGCTAATTACTTTCTGTAAAGAATTACGAGTCCTACATGGGGCATTTTGTCAAAAGTCTGGAAGTTTCTCCAAACTCAGTTACTGCAGCTGTTCTGAAGCTGTTTCTCTGTCTGCAGGAGCTGGAGGCAGATCACGAGTTTTGCTCTGTGCCCGAGACTATATGGGTCCAGCATTCCCCAAACTTCCCTGAAATACTCTGAAAATGCTACTGCAGCATTCACAGAGCAGATCTTAATAAAGCATGAGGAAAAATTCCTTTTATTTTTTTTTTTGAGATGTTAGCACATATTTTGGATGCTCTAAGAAAGTTTTAGCTTCCCAGAAGTAACTCTCTGTTACAGTGACACAAAGGGCACAGAACAAGCTCCTGTGCACTGTCTGTTTCAGAGTGACTCTCCATGGTCAGACTTTTGTCCAGAAGTGAACATGAGGCAGCTCAAGGTACTGATTTGAAGGTGTTCAAAGTTATTTAAAACATTTTCAGGTTAATACATTTATTATGTTAGGTCAGTCTTTTTCCCTGAGACAGCCCTGAGGGTGTATGAGGTGATCTGAGCTGGAGTTATGCTGGAAGCAGCTCAACCTCTTGAGCTTTCCTCAGGAAGGTTGTCAGAGAAGCAAGTAGCAGAGTTGTTCAAAAGTTTGAGTGTGACTGTTTGACCACGTGCTGCTCCCCTAGGAAGGATCACATTGGGTATTTGCATGCACATATACTTATCTATCTGTACACGCGTGTGTGAGTATTCTTATTTGTATTCTTATTCTTACATATGTCTATGCTGAAACCTCTTGCTGTGCATGTCCTGTGTTTTGCAGGTTTGGTAGCAGTAAGGTCAGTGTCATGAGGCTGGTGGTCTGCAGTCTCACCTGCCAACTGCAAAGGTGGAAAAGAATTTCATAGGCAGGGTGATGTGGCAGGCAGGGCAGAGTCTCCTTGTATGCTCAGAACAAACAGCGTGTGAGTGCTGGGTGAGCTGCCTGAGCTTGTCCAGGAGCGGGCAGTGCCTATCCCTGGTGCTCCTCAGCCATGCTGTGCCTGCTGCATTTGTGTAAAGAGGTGTGTGTCTGCACAGTCCGCATTTCTTCCCAGGAACCAGCCAGGTGCCTCAGTGGGCATCTCCTCCATGTGTCCTGACACTTTTTCTCCTCCGTGTTTCCTGACACCACTCTTGGTCCCTTCTCTCCTAGAAGATCACCTGCCTTGGTCATTTTCAGAACCCACGCTGATGTTTGCTGTGGGGACGTGGCCACCTCTGCGGGCAGAGATCTGGCTGGAGGCAAAGGGACAAGCATGCAGGGGCTGACTGGTGGCCACAGGGGCTGGCTGGTGGCCTCAAGGACTGGCCGGTGGCCTTGCGGCCAATGGGGCCCATTCCCAAGCTGGTGCTGAGGGTCCTCATCCCTCCCCCAGGCAGAGAGCGAGAGGTTTGCCCTTGTTCTCTCGATCCCCTATTTTTCCTGCCTGCGGCGAGTTGATGTCCACCGGCGGTCAGTGTAAGTAAACGTTACCAGGAGCCTGGTCGGTGCCGGTGGTCAACCCCCTTGGCCCACTCTGTGACGGCAGCAGCAGGCGTCTGTGTCGGTGGCGCGGGGAGAGGTCTCGACATCTGCTCGTGCGGGAGTGGTTGTGAAGGGAAGCATTGTGTGTTTTCCGCGGCGGTTCCCATGCGGAGGTGATGAAAAGTGTGTGTTTTGGCAAATCTTTTGTTTTATTGTGGTGGCTTGC
>NW_010389180.1:47248-55460 GCF_000710305.1 Buceros rhinoceros silvestris
CTCCAAGCAGCCGCCGCTTTGACAAAGCACCAGAGGATTCTGTTAAAAAGTTGTGTTTAGTAATTGTAGTCGTTGTGTCAGACCATAACTGACTTGGAGCTGAAGGATTTTTGCGAGATGAGTAGCTGTGCCAGCAGGGACCCAAGTCTCCTGGGCCAGCCGCGCTCTCATTAAGATTTGCCGCTAGCCGTGGCAGTGTTCGGCAAGTATGTGACGTGCATGCTGTTATTGTATGCTTGGCTTGTCAGCCTGCAGCTTTCTGACACTCACTTATGTCACTCTTTATTCAGAGAGGAAGAAGCTTTTGATAATTTGACAAGACAAGCTCTTAAACGATCTAGGTCATGGCCTTCACTGTCTGTGATTGTGAACATATTTCCTGAAAGCCCTGTCACTCATCACAGCTACATTTTCTCCCGGGGAGCCGCAGACCCATCCCGGTCTCCTGTCAGCGCGTGCATTTTGGTTATTCATACGCCAAATACAGTAGCGGGGTTTTTCCGTCCCTTTTGCGAACGCTCGCATGTTAGCGGGGCTAATCCTCTCCCCCGCGCCCGCTCCCAGCAGGGCCGGCGTCGAGGGCCCTCTCGGCGCGAGGCAGACGCCCGGCCAAGGGGAGCGGAAAGGAGGAAAGGCCGCTTAGTGCCGTTTTTGTGTTTGCTCATTGTTGTGGAAATATGAGAACTGGTGGCAAGGGCCTCGTCTATTGAGCACTCGAGTCCTGCTCCGCTGTCAGGGCTGTTGGAGATTGAGTGCTGTGTTTTCTTTGATGTTCACGTTTGAGAATAGGGAAGTGGGAATTAATCAACAGATGCATTAAGCCGTTGTTCTGGTAAAACAATAATTAGCACCTGATAAAATTCAACACGGGTCAGAACGCACAGTATCTGGCCCTGATTCTGCTGGTGTGGCAACCTCCGCCAGATCAGGCTCGGACACGAGCAACCACACACCCCTTCTATGAGCCCGACACGGCCGTGGCAAAACCAGCACGGATTTGGGAAAATTATCCGCCCGGTGCTTGTGTGGCCGTGGGCTCAGGATGTGGTAGAGGTGCGGGAAGCGCACCTCATCTGCACTGCCGGCAGCTGTGCCGCGGTGCCAATGCTTCTGCAAGTATGCACCTTTTGTGCTGGTACATCTGAAAGTGAGCAAGGTCAAATCGCTGGGGCAGGAAATAAATGCCATCTTATTTTAATGTAGTTCATCGCACTGCCATCGCACTTGTACACCACAAGGGCTTTTCTTTAAACGAGGGCCATTCACGGTTAAGTACTTTTAGATAAATACGGAAAATGGCAGGCTCGGTGGCTGGGGTGTGCGGTTGTGCTCCCCGCCACAGCAGACCTCTGTGCCTCTTCGGAGAAGCCGGCATTCGGCAGCAATCGTTAATTACGTTTTTGTCATTCCGTGGCTGACGATACAGACAATGACTCTGAGCTGATGCAAGGTAACAGGACGCCTACCTAAAAGCGTCGTTTCTAAAAAGCTGTTGTTCGGCCAGGCGTCTGTTTTCGACTGTTGTGTTCAACTTTTGAAGTTGGAAAGTGATCATTATGAAGATAGGGAGTATTATAGCGAATCACCGTCTGAATGAGGAAACGTGCTTGGCCAGTTTTCCCGTTCCACCTTCTTCCTACCTCCCTTAGCTCTCCCACAGCCCTAAAGCATCCTTCAGGCTGGTGGTGATAAACCTGTCTCCTGATAGCACTGCTGGGGGGCTGGGGCTGTGCCTCTTCCCCTGTTGTGGTGAGAGCCCTGCCAAACATCGTTCCCTGCCCCTGGTTACGCATTTTCGCTGTATGTGATGTCTTTGTGTCCAGAGTGGAAAGAAACCCAGCCAAACTGTTATTAAAAAATAAAGTAATTTTATTATTATTATTGTTGTTAAATTGCTGCTGTGTAAGTAAAGGTCACATCAGAGAGTGGCATTTTGCCAGTATATGACAACTCACTGATTGCGATTTTTCAACCATATTAGTCTGGGGACAGTGTGGTAATCGAAAACTACCCAGAACTAATGTATAAATAACTGCTACCCTGTGTTGAAGGCGCACAGCTCCCCGTGCAGCTGCAGCCCTTTGCAGGTTTGGGAGAGGAGGCAAGGACTGGGACATGATGTTTTTGTATGCTGCAGAGGGTTTGTGTGTCCTGCCTCCGAATCCGGCACAAGTTGGCGAAGGAGTAAAACCCTTTTGTTTGCGCTCGAGGGCAGCTTGCGCGTGTTCGCTCTGCCAGACGTGGCGGCATGTTCCGCAGTTAGAATGGGACGTACCTCGCACATCCTCAGTGTAGAAATACGAATATAAAACTCAAATATTTACACGCAGAATTTGAGTAAAAGGAGAAATACCCAACCATTACGCAGAACAGAGCGTAGATTTTTCTCCAGAAAATTGTGTTACTGACAGAATGAATAATAAATAATATCATTTCCATCACATCCGGGGAAAACGTACAGTATATACCACAGGGTGACTGCCCAACACTGGGATTGTGTTTTGAGAGATTCAGTTGCTAATATCGATTGTTTGGTGTTTTTTTTTTTTTTAATTAATATCCTCTGTCAGAATAAAAGGCAGCAAGAATTTAGGCATGAGCGAAAAATTTATTCGTAAACTAAAGAAATGTTAATAGCACTCATTTGCAAGTAGTCGTGAGGCTTCAGCGTTTGAAACTGGAGCTACAGCATATCATGTAGAAGCCACGGGATAACTAATATTTCTTCTTAAAATACTGAAAACTGTGACTGGCAAGCCAGACTGCTCGTTATTCACATGATGAAGGCGCTGTTCTAATAAAAGGGTAAATGTTTTGAGCCAAGGTGAAAGACCCCCATTGAAGCAGCACTGCACACACACTTCTAAAAAATCTCTGAAATGGCAAACACAAAATGCCACGATTCCCCTGTCTGCTTACAGCCGGGGGGTCACATTGCAGAGGAGAGCAATACTGTAAATTCTGTAAAAAAACCTGAGAGCCCTCGCAGAAGTAGCCTCTGTCTCACTGACTGTCAGCACATTCCGATTTTTTGTGGAGGAAGACCCACGCTTTCCTCTTCCCTGCCTCTTACATGTTCCTCAGGTCTGTTGTGTTATTGCTGCAATTCAAAAACCTGCGCTGCAAAATTTTTCGCAAGGGGCTGAGCTTACAAGTTTGTATGCGAGTCTGGCGAGTTTAAAAAAAAAAGCATTTTAAAAATTGAGGAAGCCATTGTAAAAATAGCGGCGTTACAGCAGCCTGTTACACTGCTTGTTTGCAACTCCTCTGACATCAGGCTACTGAGGATCCTTACGTGTAACCATTATATTTTGATTAGAGTAAAGATAGGTGCAAAAATACCAAAATATTTCTGTTCCCGCACAAAAGGAAGGTATCTTGTGGTTCAATTTCCAAAAGGTTATGTAAATTTAAAATGTCAGAAAATGTAGAATTTAAATGCATTTGTGTTTGTTCTGCAGCATTAGTACTTATTACAGCCGAGAGCGCGGTCCTTTCCCAAACTCCTGCCCTTTGAGGAGAAGGGGAGAGAGAAAACTGTTACTGGCTTTCTGACAATGGCAGGGAGTGTGTTAAACCAGTGTAAAATTCAATTAAACTGTCTAGCCAGGTTTTTGAAGCTGAAATGCAGACCCTTTCAGTTAAGCTTCTTATTTTCCTGTGACCGACACCGGTGGATACTGTGTTATGCCAAAACCAACAGGCTGTAAAGCACCTTGTTTCATGCTCCTAGCTGATCAATATTTTTATTTTCCAGGCTTGCCCAGAAATATGGAGGCAGTATCACCTAACAGTAAGTAGAAACACTTTTTTTTTATTTTCTTCTACACCCAACCTATTTACTCTTCTGTGAACTGCTGACCATAAAATATAGACAAACATCTTCTGTGAGGAGATAATAAACATCTGCAGAGTTTCTGAGCTGGAGAATGCAGCGAAACGCTGTCACTGTTTTTTAAACATCTTTAGAACTCAGCATTTCGAGTTGATACTGCAGTCACTAAATGAGCGCCGTGCAGCACTCCCTCCTCTCAGTGACTACACTTACAGATATAACGAGGGTTAAATTTTGAGATGCGCAGCAGAAGCAATAATCCCGTCTCAGATACCCCAGATGCTGGTAATTGATCACTGTGTGTGACAAAGCTTTCTTCCTAAATGAGTGTAATGAATCTCAGCTAAAGGGGAGATGTTAATGTGAGCCAGCACACTCCATAAACTTCTGCAGATAATTTCTAACTGGTGAGGACGTGGCTGTGGCTTCGTCTTTGGCCTGTATTAGTTTATCTTTAATCCCTGGAACAAGAAAACAAAACTTTGTGAACTGTGCCAGTGTGTAACTTAAGGTTTTTCCTTATAGGTAAAAGAGAGATAAAAATAAAATAGAACACATATAAATTTGGCTGTGTTGAAACCTGGAACAGTATTTAACTGCTTAAGACTGTGTTCAGCGGATTGGTATCACTGATCTTGAATATACTCATTTATGAAAGTATTAAACATAAAACCACCTTCAAAGATGAGGGTTTTTGCTGTTCATCCACGTCTTTGCTGTCATTGCTCTGCAGATCAGCCTCAAACGCATTTAGCTGTTTCAGATAATTAACCTCTGCTGTCTGTTCAAAACAGAGAAGTTTCTCCACTACTTTTCTTTATGGGTCTTTCTGTGGGCTTTTTCTTTTGAGCAATAAATAGGATAATTTGTTGCCTCCACTTCTTCATGGTAGTGGAACGCTCTGTTTTCTGGTTTTGCTTCTAAATTTAATGAATAGGAAAAATCTGAGCTTGAAACCTCTTGCTTCTGTTTTCTGTATGATTTTAAAACATTTGGAAGCCTTGGAAATGCTCCAGCCTTTCCGAGAATTTATTTTAAACAAAATTGGTGTACACTTTAAAAACAAAACCAAAAAAATATATAAATATTATGAGCAAAAGGTGCATTCACTGAGTGTTCTGTTTGCTTTTCTAAAATTCTGTGAAGGAAACTGGCAAATGCTGTCTTTCATTATAATCCCTTAGGGTGCATGTAAAAACGATTTCTGAAATGTTTATGGTATTTGGAATCTAACCATCAGGTAGGTAGATGGGATGCAGGAGTATATTGCTTCTGTTTTTTACTGAATATAAGATTTAATTTAATTTCAGTCTTGCTTGCTGTTGGAAATTCCTCAAAAAATGAGTTGCAATCAAATATTTATTTTTGTAGAAAAGTGAGGGGGATCTTAAACCTGACCAAGTGGTTTCTGGGGTAGAATTTGAGGATCGGAGGCAGAAAATTTTATCTGTGAGTTTTGTAGAAAGTGTTTGAGTTTATGCTTTGCTTAGTATAAAAAAAACTTAGTGGTCAAAACAAGCTCTTGTTAGACAATGTAGTAGTTACAAATAGGAGTGTTCTTACTAAAAGAACCTGTTTGGAAATTCTTGGTGCATTTTAGGGGCATTTTGAAATGTGGTCAGATGTGGGCATGCAACATTGAACCAACATTGAGTCAGACGCCAGCTACTGATAAATGATTTTTTATTCTGCAAATTACCTGCAAATCATCCACATTTCTGATATGTGGGAAATCTTAACACATCTCCTTTTTTTGCATGGGAAAACTCAGAGTTACGTTAGGAGTCAGACTGAGCCTGGAATTTAGAAATTTGTGTGGAAAAGACATGCTTGCTATTTAAAGTGAGATACACCTCGAGAAACTGCATGATCTGAGTTGTTTAAATGTGTGAGTCCCAGCTTTCATTATGCCATTAAATATTCTCTTTTGCACCCAAAGCAGAATGGGAGTAAACAGAGTTCTCACAAGAACCAATACTTCTATGTTAGAATAATGTATATTGTTTATTTGTTTGTAGAACTCGAAAAGAGTGAGATCTTTTACTCTCGTATCAGCATGGTGGTATTTCACTAGACAAATTAGTTTATAATTTTCCTACTTTAGAATAAATATTTTGGTACAAGCAGGATTTATTTAAAGAAAAATAGCAGAAGTTTCAAAAAAAAGAGCTGTTGTGGTTGCAGGGGTGCCGTGGGGTCTGTCCAGTTGTTGTTAAACAGACCAAGGCTGCCATGGGCTCCTCTGCGCTTTGGATGTGCGCACAACCACGAGTTTCGAACAGATTTGGGTAAACTGATGGAGAGCGTCGCACAGGCAGGTGTGTAGGAGCGCAAATAGAACTGGGCACCCGGTTGGTGATAAAAGCCTGTTTTTCGTGCCGTTGCTTGCAGACATCCACCACAAAGTTTGTCCAAATGTTCTGCGTTCTATAAAGTGTTCTTGTTGGTGACTGAGAACGCCCCTGCAGCACCACCCAGCCTCCCCGTCCCCCGTAGTGAGGCGCTGGGTGGTTTGCCGCTATCTGGCTCTTTCCTCAGCGATGGAGTGCCATCTATTGACTCCGGCAGCCCCTGCACAGGGACCGGCTGACTGGAACAATGACTGAGTCTCTCATCCGCGCTGCTGCTAGGGACGGCGGCTCTGTTTACATCAGCTGTGGTGACAAATTTTGGCACATTACAAATAATTTGTTGTACGTGCAGAAATGTCTTACTCCGACCAGAACAGACTGCCAGCGCAAGAAATCTTGCGAGCAGCTGAAATGGCGAAAGGGATTATAAGCGGAATATTTTAATTTGCCTTTTGATAGAAAAAAAGATTATCATATTGTATTCAGTGAAGCTGAAATTTAAAGGCTCTGTGATAATCAAAGCTTTATAAGTGGATGAAGTTAGTTTCTTTAAACTTGTTCTTTCAACTCTGTTAACTAAAATTATTCTGCAAAAAAACCAATCAAAGTCAGCAGAACAATCCAATTCCCACTGTGGTTTAAACTAATATTTAATAACCTCTTTAAGATGGTGATTTAAAACTTTCACAAATGGTGCTCATCGTGCCTGCTCTTTGCATGTTCTTCCCGTATCAGAAAAGGGAAATTACGTTTGTCAAAACACATTTTAAGTTTTTTGTTGTGTAGGTCTCAATGTGCAGTAAACAGGTCAGTTTGGTTACCCGCTTACGTTTATCAAAGGGTTATCATCAACTCGGATAATAGCACAAGGACTTTGTTGGCAGATCCAGGAGAAACAGTTTTGATCGTAACTTACTGCAGCGTAAATAATAATACAAGTGATTTTTCTCAGACAAGGCATCGGAGGGTCTCGTAAAGCTCTTTGTTCTAAATGATGAGGAAGCTTGGCGTACAACTTTGTCTTTGTAGATGCTCCACAGACCCACAGAAATATGATATGTGCTTCACAGGACATGCCACCACATCCCCTTAAGGACACCGTGGGTGCTCCCTGGCAAGGCTTTTTCACCTTCAGAACACTTGGCTCTTCTTACAATCCCTTTCTCTTGTCGTTTTGGATTTCAGCTGTAAGGGTAGAGACTTTTATTAAATATATTGTACTCAAGCAGAGGCCAGTTTATAGCCAGTTTAGAGTTTACATACAAAAAACCCAAAGAGTCAGAGGAAAAACTCTTGCAAGGCATCCTGTGATTTTTACTCATGTAGATCAGTTTTGCAGTTTATTCTCAAAAAAGTACAGTAGGATCCTGCCAAGTTTGGTCTGTGTGTCCAGTGGCTGGAGGAGGACAATCCCACTGCACCCCAAGCTCGGAGGTCCGGCGTGGGGGCAGCCCCTGTCCCCTGAGATGGAACTGCTGTAACCGTTTGAGCTCAGTGCCTTGGGTGGGTACCAGGGCTGGAGCAGCTTTATGCGGGCTCTGCGCCATGGCTTGTGTTCTGAGAGCGAGCTGCCAGATCAGACTGGGGGTCTGACCCACCCCTGCCCCATACATCATCCTGTGGCTTTGCTGCTGGAGTGGCCTGATGCTGGCGAGGGTAGATGCTGTGCTGCTGCGAGCAGTCACGTTTCCACCCAACAGGTGACATCACTGGAGAATAAAAAGGAAATTTATTTTCTGCACATAGTGACCCATGTTTTGCTTCAGGCGTGAAACTGCACTTCTTCTGTGTGAGTTCCCTGGGGGGTAACTCAAACCCCTTCTGTGCAGTGTCTCTAGTGGGGGCATCCAGCAGACGCACAAGTGGCCATCTCGGTATTTTGGTATAAACCAGCATAGGTGCTGGCTGCTTTGGCTGCCCTGCGAATGCCGCGCTGCTGCATTGTTCAGAGGGACTCGTGGTGTACGGCAGCCAGTACAGCCAGTCCGGCTCAGGGATGGGACATGGACACAGTAACCCAACAGCA
>NW_010389180.1:55533-59356 GCF_000710305.1 Buceros rhinoceros silvestris
TCCGGCTCAGGGATGAGACATGGACACAGTAATCCAACAGGAAATATTGCAAGTGTTAGTGGTAAACTTCTACAGAGAGATGAGATTCCATCCCCAAAATGGGCAGAGCACAGATTTTATTTTCCTCATGTGTCTCTTGGTGTGGACGGGTGTGTTGAAACACAAGCCCTGCTCAGGTTAGGTGTTTTTTTTCCATAGGGTCCGGCTCAGGGATGAGACATGGACACAGTAATCCAACAGGAAATATTGCAAGTGTTAGTGGTAAACTTCTACAGAGAGATGAGATTCCATCCCCAAAATGGGCAGAGCACAGATTTTATTTTCCTCATGTGTCTCTTGGTGTGGACGGGTGTGTTGAAACACAAGCCCTGCTCAGGTTAGGTGTTTTTTTTCCATAGGGGTTGTCCATTTTTTTAATACCCTCTTCCTGCCCTGCACTGCTCTGGCCGTATTGACTCCTTCCCCCAGCCCCTGCTGTCACCAGCCTGATTTATATTAAACCTCCTGGGCCAAGATGGCCACCAACAGAGTTTTAGAACCATCAGAATTTTTAACTAGCGGTAGCTATCATTTAACATCCTTTCTGACAGTTTGTTAATCTTACTTTTAATCCACTGACATAAAAGAAGGTGAACCAGGAATTGGCTGTTTTGGCCTCTGTGCGTAAAAGACACGGGGGGACAATGCGTCTTTTGTGTTTAAATTTTGCGCTCGGGTTTCGTGTTCGTTATTAAAATTCCTCCTGGCCTGCCACTTTTTTTTCTGAAATGAAAATATAAGTGGCGTTGCTTAAAGTCTATTTATACCCTTTAAAACCTGACTTTCAAAAAGAGGAAATTTAAGATACAGCTCTAGCAAAAAACATTCAAGTTTGAGAGAGAGAGAGAGAGCGCGTTTGCTTCCCGGAGCAGCTCTGCAGGTTTTGTATGGGGAGGGAAGCGATGGGTTTAGAAGCATTTTCAGGAGGAGATGAAGCCCAACTGCCTGGCACGCGGGGATGGGGTTGCTGCCGTGGCCGTGGCTGCGGAGTCAACTCCCATGGCCAGCGCGTGATGCTGAGGTCCTCGCATCCACGTTCCTTCTTTCAGCACTTGGCCAGTGCCTCTCCAGGTGTTATAAGGTTATTTCTATTAACTCTCATGAAATTTCCACTTTGTTTATGCAACAGACAGTGTGTTTTTTCTCATGTTGGAATCTCAGAGTGGGCCCGTGTGTGCCAATGCTTCTGTAGCTGTTCACCAGGATATTTCGCAGGGAAGGCAACCCAAAACTCACGGGGATCTGAGTTTGGGGTACGAGCAACTCTGGATGTGGGAAATGCGAACACCTGGAGCATGACGGTGTCCCCACGCTTGCCCTTGGGGCAAAGTACCTCCTTGGTGCTCAGAGTCTCTGAAAACATGTGCCGGGGAGGGAGGGCAGACCTGGGGCAAGAATTGGCAGATATTTTGTTTTTAAATTCTCTGCCACGTCTTGCTGCTTTGGCTAGTGTTGCTCTGTGACGGGTGCCTCTGCAGTACCTGCCCGCCCCACACAGGGATTTTGGTGAAGATCAGTTCGCTGGAGGAGGGTTGGCACACTGTCCAGAGGGACTCCTGGATTTCATTTTGCATTGCATCTCTTTTCCCCTGCTAATTATGATGTGTCCCATGTTATCGGTCTGTTCCAAGATTCAGATATTTTTGAGCCTGTCAGAAACTTAAAACCAAACCCTTTTCCTATGCATTTCACAAAAGACAGTATTCTTTCTGATAGGTGTTTTTGCAGAAAACAAAGAGAATTTCAGATCCTGAAAATTTTTAAGTTTGAGTACAAAGCATGTGCTACAGCTTCCAGTACAAAGAGGGTGCTAGGCAGAGTTGTTTCCCAACATTTACCTGAAAACTGTATTTGAAATGTTACAGGAAAAATAAGTATCTTCAATAACTTCATATAAATATATGACATCTATAAAAAATACTGGTTAGAGGCTGCCTTTTCATGAAAATGTTGGGCTTTAGCTCACACCGCCGGCCAGCGTGAGACCAAATACTTTGGGGGTTTTTTGTGCATTGGTTCAGTTGAAATAGGAGGTTCAAACTGTTTATCTGCAAAATGCCAGCGTGTCTTTGTCTCTGCACTTTTCTTCCTGGGAAAGAGCGGCAGCGGCGGTCTCCTCTTCACCGCAGAGCACAGACCCCTCGACGATGGCTGGTTTACAGCCTGGGGTCATGATCACTACCCCGGGTCAATGTCTGGCTCCTGCCGGGCTGGACCAAGATGCGGTAGGCTGCTGAGAGGTTATGTTGGGTAGTACTGGTGGTACTGTTGCGGTGGTCCTGTGCAGTTGTTAGCTGCAGTTCACCTCGGTCACGTCAGCGGGGTAGAAAGTGTGCCTGCTTTCTCTGACAGTTATCCGTCCCGTGTTCTTCCCTGCCTGTCTCCCCAAGAAACAAAATAAAAGGGGTTTTAAATGGGGGGTTAAGGAGTGATTACATCCAGGCCAGAAACTGCATTTTTGTGTATTTCTGGAAGAGTCTGGGGCCAGGGGGGAAAGAGAAAGCTTGGTTGACTGAAGCAAGTCCTTTCCATGTGTCTGATTTTGGGGTTCCAAATAAACCTTTTCAGAGTGCTTGTCTTTGAGCAGTGGCATCCTCCAGAGAATCCCTGACTTCGACTGCACATTACTGTTATTTGAGGAATTCCACGTTTCCTGCAGTACCTTTTTGGCCTCCCTTTAAATGGGAAAAGGAGAAAAGCAGGGGATGGAAATCAGTATCTTCTAACAGTTTGGCTGTTCCCATCTGTGTTTAGCTAACTCCTGCGCACCCAGGAAGCTGTTCATGTGGAAGGTGACATTTCCGAACACCATGCCAGCAGTCTTGGTGACGAGGCGCACTCCTGGTCAGGGAACGGCTGGGGACAGCCGCTGCCTCCCACGCAAGCCATGGGCAGGCATCTCTCCAGTCTCGACACGAGAACTGCCACGCACAATCCTCCTGGGCCCCACGCATGCCAAAACCGTGGTGATGCATATCTCTGTGATACACCAGGACTGCTGGATAGGTGGTTAATTAAACAGTAAAATCGTGGTGAGTCACTACGGAAACATCTGTCCATCATACACATAACTGCAGTTGTTTTCAGGGAAAGGACTGAGATGGTCTTTTCTTCAGTGCTTACAGATCTGGTAAAAGTTCCTACCTCTTTTTCCTTTGAAAAGGTGAGCCTATTTGATCATTTAGTAATTTTTACTATTTCAAGTATTGCCCATCTGAATAAGGAAAACAGAATTTTCAAGTTAGAATGAGATATGCAGTGCATTTTAAAAATAGGCTTTTACTTGAGTAAAAGAAATTGAAATATTTCTGTGCCCTTTTTCTGCAGTAAATTCTGTGTATGAATATTCATATTAAAGTTCCTGTATTCCTGAAAATTATTCCTCTGAACTTGATACAAAGGCGGTTTTTCTCAATTTTCTTAGAACTTTGAGCTGGTTTCAAAATTCTGTAGGAAACTAAAAATTAGCTGTTTTTTTAAAAAATTATGCTTTCATCTAGGTAACATAAAGTGTGTTCTTGTGCATTTTTGTATTGCAGAGCAGAAGAAAAAGTAAAACATCAGTAGAGCATAAATCTCCATGAACTGTGTGCATGTATGTCCTAATGAGGAAAGGCATCTTGTCAAATGTCCTCTCAGTGGCTGCTTGTAAAGTATGTGCTTTAGTAGTACTGAAACTGTGGTGTTCTATCGTACAAACGCCTTGCCTGTTAAAACATCACAGGTATTTAGCAGCAGCAGCAGCTCTGCGCTGGCAGTAGTGTGTGGTAGTCCCCGTCGCTGC
>NW_010389180.1:59381-75091 GCF_000710305.1 Buceros rhinoceros silvestris
GCACGCTGCTCGTGCCTGGAAGTAGTGTGTGGTAGTCCACGTCGCTGCCAGACCCGTTGGTTCCCCTTGTCAATGTTCTGTGTGCTGGGAGCAGCCAGGAGCCACCCTGCTTAGAGAGGAACTTTCTCAAGTAATGATTGATCATGTTTAATAATCTATGGATTAGGATTGCCTGGAAGTATTCACCGATTTAATTCTTAGAGGGTCTATAGTGTCAGTAACATTAATACATCTTGTGGGGGGGGGAAGGTACTGTCCCCATGACAGAATCATCCTGATTTCGATTTCAAATTTTGAAAAATCAAGCCTAAAGGGAATTAGAAAGACCCATATAAAGTGATGAGCAGTGCAGAGCCCTGTGCTGTAAGTAGGCTCTATTTTACTGTGGTCTGGAGGAGTTCCAAAGCAGGGAGTGACCTGCACCATAGGTGTATGTAAGCTGTAGTACCCACCTGTGGCAGAACCCCTCAGAAGTCTTGGCTTCAGGGGAGTGAAGTTAGGCCTTCATCTTTAACTTCATTTTAATCAAAACTTAACATTCAAAAATGTGTTTGACAGAGACTTCCCAAAAGCTGTATGACTGTGAAGTGGGCACCATCAGTCACCCCCGAACTTCACCGGTCACTTCAGGACCATCTCTGGCACTGCTGCCTTGGCTGCTCTTCTCACCTCCACCCCAAGTTGGTAAACATTCGCTTGCCACTTCATTGGCGTTTCACGCTGTAGCCCATCCCATGCCTGGCCCGATGAGGCCTCTTTTGCCAGTCTCTCCTCGAAGCCTTGTGGCACAGCAGCTGTCCAGAGTGGCCTGGCCCGGCAGCGATGTGGGTAGGGGCATGACAGAGGCTTTGGTGCTCCTGCAGCAGGAGGTACTATTTTTACAGCAGTCCAGGGGATATTTCTGCAAGAAAAGGGTGGTCACTGCCTGGGTTCAAAGTTTCTCAGTGTCAGCATTGAGTCCAAAGCTGCCTGTCCTGCTTTTTCTCTGCTTATGGTAATTACTCATCTCAAGCTCACAGAAAGGAATTTTATCTGGTTCTTGGCTATGCAGTTAGCTCTGTTTCCAGGGTGTAATTGTAACTACCTTCAGCGCTTGGAAAGCTGCATGCCGGCACACGAGCTACGCAAACACCGGTGGGTTTCTGTGCTCTTGGTGATAGCCCTGAAATTTCTTGTGTTGTAAAATTAACTGCACCGGATTTGCACATGATACCCAGTTTCTGTCTGAGATTCCCATCACATGAGACGCCAGTTAAATTAATTCTGCTTTTCTGGTGATGGTGTGAGGAGAGAACAAGAAGGAAAATAATAGCGCTGAGATACTCAAAAGTTGGTTTGGAGAAAACAGTTTTGATCATCAGCATGTTTGTGCGATGTGGGAGAGCAGAAATCCGAAATCTTTGGTCTGTTTTTAGATGCTGTTGACTATTCAGACAATCCCAAGTCATATCACAGTAAAAACTTCATGGAATTGAGACTGATTTTAAAAGATAGATGTTCAAGAAGGACATGGAGAAATTTTTGTGTGTTAGTGGTCATGTGTGGGTTGTCAGACATTTCTTCAAGGACATATTCTGGATGAATGTCACTTGCGATGAGGCTAGGTAAAAATAATTATGGTATTACTGAATATATACGATGCTCTTAAATGGAGAACACATGAAAAAATTATGAGTAAACTGACCGACATTCTCATGCACTGTTAATGTGTTGGTACTGGGAGGAAAATGCTTCTAGACGGCTGTCCGTCAGTAGCGGAGGGAGCAGGCTGAAGCCCAGCTCTAGGAAGTTTAAACAAAAAAAGCTGGAATTATTGTTCATTGGTAATGTACTCCAGCAAAAACTCACTTCTAACCAAGTGACGCAGTACTCTTATGGCTTCTCGCATCCTCCACCAGCACCGTGGTTTTTTCTGTGTTTACATCAATTTTGGCTGTAATCAGAAATCACCTTAAAGTAAGTATCTGTTAGAACTGCACCCCCATGAAAATTCTGTCAGCTGTGGTTCTTCCCCCTTCTGCCTCTGATGGTGACAGGCGATTAGCAGGCGATGTAAAGGTTAAAGAGAGGGAGAAGGAGGGAGAAAGGAAGCTGTAAATCATCTGGAATGACTGTAGAAATTAAAACCTTAGGGTTTATTTGGCTTCCCAGTGTATCAACTAATAAATATAATAAACTTTAGTTCTGTTCATCTCCTGGTCTTACAGGCCTGGCAAATGTTGTGTTCAGATTAATGTGTAAATGTATGTGTAAGTATGTATGCACTCAGCGTGAGCGTGCACACGCCTGTCCGCACCGCGTCTGCCTGCACCGCGTGCTCTGCGCGCTCTCTGCACCGGGCACATACGCAGCAACGTCTGATGAGTCTCCTGACGCACATTTTCATAAAATATACGTGTCCCCATGCACGAGTCTCCTCCTCCTCCTCCTCCTTCCCCGCGTGCCCATCTCCCCCACCCCACTTCAAAGCTTGTGGTCCTTTCTCCATCCATGTACTAAAAGGTTTCTTTGTAAGCCAGGCCATTTGTCCATCATTGTTTGGGGTCCAAACGGTGGTAAAATACCCTGTCACCGATCCAGAGTGCTGTGAATGGCAGCTTCTCTCCGGACAATTGGCGGAGGTGCCGAGAAATATTCCTGAGAGGATTATTTAACCTTTCAATTTAGGGGGCACAAAGCCCAGCTGATTAATGAACTTTCTGATGGGCGCTGATAAGCGGATCTATTTCTTTATTTCCTCTAAAAGTGATTCCTTCTCCTGTCCCATATTACTATAATCTTAAACATAAAATGTGGCAAATAGATTAAAAAACAGCACTAAAGAGTTTATCTGGCTGGCAAACTGAAGGGGCTAAATTAAAATTGGTAATGAAAGCAGTGGCTGAGCCCTGTATATGGTTTTTAAATGCGCTGTGTATTTTGAAGAGACTTATTCTCCAGCTTGCCTGGTAATGACGGCTTTTGGTGCGCGGTCCGGGGCTGGCGTCTGTTATCCCCCCAAAAAAATGAGTTGTGTTATCTGGATGACTGCAGACACATACGCATCCCCCTTTCTCACTGCATGGGCAGACAAGGTCGATAGCATTACAAGGTATTTGTGGCAGTGCTTGTTTCAGTTTTCAGAGCTGCCAGTTTCCAGCCAGATTTGAATTACAAAAGAAGAAGCTGGCATGAAAATTGAAAGGGTTTATCGGCTAGTCTGAAGCCTCATAGCACATTGCTTATTTATGCAGTCCATTTGCACCAGGAAATGTGAAAAGGAAATACATTTTAAAAATAAGGTCATAAAGGCCCAGATATGTCTAAGATGGCAAATAAAATATAGATACCTATAATATCTTTCCAGGAAACGATTTCACTTAATGTTGCACATTACTTCGGAGGAGCGTTTGTGTTACCATCGTAAATTTGTGCGTCTGTGTCGCTGTGTAGATAGTCTCTGGGGATTAAGGAGGAAGTGTTTGCTAACTTACTTTAAAATTAAAATAGAAGGAAGATAGGTTTGTAGTTTGAGAGCTACATCAGAAATAGTTGAAGTTTAATGCACCGTCCTATTTAAATAACGTTCTGCATTCCATGTAAAATTAGCCATGGGCAGCTGGATAGATGCCACCACCTTTGGAGAAAATTGGGATGCCTTTTAAACCACAAAGATTTTGAGGCATTCAGGGGCTGTATTGTTGTTATCCTTCCTATCTTGCATATATTCATTTTCTCTAAGAACTTGAGATTTTTTTCATCCATTTCTCAGAAAAGACTTTCTGAATTAATATTTTAGTATTTTTTTCTCTGCCTGTAACAGTATCAGCAGATTACATTCACTTCTTTCAAATATATAATATTGTACTTTTTGTCTCTTCCTTTAATGTTTTCACATGTTTGATTGTAGATGCTATTTGCATCTGTTTAAAATGCATTATCGAAATGTCTTATTTCTGTAGAAAACAACCACGTCACAGTGCTTGTACTGTGGGCTGAGCACATTAAACTCCTTCTTCTGGGACAGGCTTTGGTGTTCCAGACTGTGCAATCAGAAAATAAAATTTTGTCCATGGGCTTGTAGTTTATGATATAGTGGCATCATGTACTTAAAAAAAAAAAAAACAAATCTGAAAGTTTAGTTAGATCGTTTGGGAGTTATTTCACTGCGTTTTGTTGATACCCAAAAGGGTGTGTTACAAGCCCCTTTAGTAAACTCAGTTATGAGGTATGATCTGTGGACAGATGCTTGGGTGCAACCTCCACAGCCCCTGCCGGAGGAGCAAGGATTTTTAGATGGCTGAAAAAATTAAAATTCAGTGAAGAAATATGTTGGGGAGGGGGTTTAAAAGTCAAAATACTGAATTTTTGTGTTTCTCATTTATTAGCATGCATCTAGCTCAATGTGCTTCTGTCATGAATTTTCATAAGGATTTTTACTACGTAGCATGTGTGGCTTAATGATGCAATCACCTGATAGACTAGAAGACTCCAAAGGAGACGTTCCGGTCTGTTGTGTACATAACACTTGTTTCAAAAATCTGTCTAATTAAAGAATTGCCCAATGGAATGCAAGTCTGCCGGGTGCACGACACGGTTAAAGAAAACAACAACAACAAAAACCCTCAGTATAATTATGGTATTACATGATACCGTATATTGGCAATTTTTAATGTAAGGAACGATGCTGCCCTGCCATTGTACGGCTGTTGTATGAGGAGATTGTGATAATTTGTAAAGGGAAAAAAAAACGTATTTTTCAGTGATAGAGCTGTTCTGACTGTTTCCCTGTCCGACTCCAGCCTACGACCCACAGCGTGTGACGATTCACTTGGTGATCATCTTGCGGAGGCTCAGGACACTGGCGGAACATCTGTGCTCATGAGTTTTACTCCCAACTTTATGTCCGGTTTGTCTCAGTGAGTGGCACAAAGCCAAACCATGCAGAATGCAGAGCTCTGATTGTGGTGGGAACGTTGTTGGGAGGAGAGCCCCAGATCCGCCATTTGGGTGGCACAGGTGTCCTCCCACTGCACTTCTTTCTTAAATCCACCAATCAATCACTTGTCTTTAGACAGCAAGAAATAACAGTGGAAGTTACCTGATGGGGTATGAGCATGGCAGTCAGTGAAATGGATCAGGAGAAGTAAGTGTCTGTTCTGCGCACACAGGAGCGGTGCCAGGTGGTTTGGGGGTGGTGGAGCCACCGTAGCTGGCCAGCCCTGAGGTGCGCTTGGTGAAGGGATTGCAAAATTATTCCCCCGCTTGTTAAAACATTTCTGCCCAAACTGGTGTTGGGGAGTAACAAAATAATATCCAGCTCAGTGCGAGCCCCGGGCAGAGGCAGTGTGATAGCTGATGGGTCAGCGGAGAGCACAGCCTCTGCTTCGTCTGGTGATGAGGCTCTGGACACTACAGGGAACTTTTCCGAATTTTATTTTGTTGTTGGGTTTCATTGGCACGTGAGGTCGGGTGGAAAGCTCTTCTTCGGCAGGTGCTTTGCCTGGCACCTTTGGGTCCGGTGCATCTTGGCAAGTGATGAGAGGCAACTCTGTGCAGGTCGGGATGCCGCTGCCATTGTCTGTCAGCAAAGCGGGTGCGTGTCGTCGCACCGGTGTGGTCTGCAAAACCAACAGGCATTGTGCTGCACTGGGGAGGTCAGCTGGCAGGGCTGGCTGGGAGACATGCTGGGCCAACGCGGGCAGCCTGCGGGGCACAGAAGGGTCTCGCTTCTGCCCCTCCACCCTGTCGAGGTCCCTGCACTGAGAAATACAGTGGAGCAGAGAGACACACTCAAACAGAGTTCAAAAGATTTTCCTTAATTAGTGAGATTTAGCCAGATTGCAGACCCTAAGTAGTAATGAGCTGCGTAAAAGCGAGCCCTCATTGGATCAAAGTCGTCGCAGATAAGGGGAGCTCAAGGTCACAGAGGGAGCTGCCCAGCAGGTCCATTTGCATAAAAAATTACCGTCAGAAATAGGCCAGAGAGGCAGCCTTGGCATTTTGATCTCTTGGCCTTTGTCATGGAGATTCCTAGTTGAGAAGGGAAGAAGGCCAGTGTCCCAGATAATGATTAACTGTTTTAATGGCATTCATTCATTCATCCTGCACTAACTACTCATGCAGAAAAAAGGGTTATGTAAAATGACATTAGAAGAAAAATCATTTGTAATCGTTGCATCAGGCTGCACTTTGAGGAGACATTAGGAGTAAATCCGTGGCGTGGTAGGCTTATGCTTTATCTTCTGATATTTACTGAGTTTACTGGTGCATGAAAAGCTTTCAGCAAGAATAGCAGATGGGATGGACCTTTCATAGGTAATGCTATCTACCAGGTTATTACTTCTATATATTGATAGCGAAGTAATCTCCGAGATATCACCCTACAAATATAGATTATTTAAATGTTTGTAACAAAAAAAAAATATAACATAAAGAAGCTACGTTCATGAATAGTTTATTTTGTACCCATATGGCTGGAGTCTTTAGATGCTTTTTTAAGCCTGAAATAATAAGAAAACAGGGGAGTTATAACATGTGGGTTTCCCTTTTGTTTGGCTTTGGAAAGGAGTGAAGTTATGTAGAGTTGTAATCTGACATGCAAGTACTCCATTTAATTTCTTCCATTAAATGTGACCTTTTCTATCAACCGAAGAGAAGGAATCAGATTGGGGGAGGTTGGGGTCACAGGGTGCATGTTCCTTGTCATCAGAGAGTCCGGAGCACTAGAGGAGAGCCCCAGCATGTTGGCTAACACCTGGCATTTCATGAGACCGGTGTGCAGGCGCGGGGGCACAGTGGCACCACCGGCAAGTGCTGCAGCCTCTGGGTTTCAGCAGGGTCGCTGTCATCTGCAGAGAGCCGCATGCACGGGCAGTGGGGTCGGACCCACCAGCCAGTGCCGGGCACAGTCTGTGAGTCAGGAGAGACACTCTCATCTCTTGCTGCACGTTTCAGTTTTGGAGTGCAGCAGGGCAGTGGCTGAAGGGGCCTGCAAGGGCTCTTTACATTCGTGAGGAGTCTGGAAAGCAAGTCTGATGAGGAGCGGATGAGGAAACTGGGATGTTTAGCCTGGAGAAAATGAGGCTGAGGGGAGAGAGACATTATTGCTGTCTACAACTACTGGAAGGGAGGTTGTGGGGAGGTGGGTGTTGTTCTCTTCTCCCATGTGATAGTTGTCAGGATGAGAGGAAATGGCCTTAAGTTGCACCAGGGGAGATCTAGGTTGGTTATCAGGAAGAACTTCTTTACAGAGAGGGTTGTCAAGCCTTGGAACAGGCTGCCCAGGGAGGTGGTGGAGTCCCCATCCCTGGAGGGTTTTAAAAGCTGTGTGGATGAGGTGCTGAGGGACAGGGGTTAGGGACCCTGGCAGTGCAGGGTGAACGGTTGGACTCAGTGATCTTAAAGGTCTCTTCCAACCAGATGATTCTGTGCTTCTGTCAATTCAGCCATGTAAATCTCTGCAGCGCTCTGGTGCTCTGTGTCTGCCCAATGGCCCTGTGGCTGGCAGGTGTTTTCAAAAGCCCTATTCAAAACAGTGGAAGATCTTACCTTTTCCCTGAAAAGTAACAGCGTTTCGATCTCAGTGCAAATTTTACCGGAGTTTCACTAACAATGGCCAAAATCCTAGTTATTTGCACTGGAGGATAACTATTCAGGTGAGGGTGTCCAACTGGTCAGCAGGTGGTTTAGCAGACAGCACCTTGGAACGTAAAGGACTATGTCTTGGAATAACTCATTTTCTATCACTAGGTCTATCGTTCACTGCACCGTGAGAAGACCAAGTAGTCTAACTGTGTCGTTTCCAGACGCGTGTTGTGGTTCATCTGAAGGCTTGGCTGGCAGAAGGCAGAGCAGCAGCACAGTGACCTTGGTTGTATCTTGGCAGCTGCATGGCACAAGGATTCTGGTCGCAGGGCAATCCAGCAGACAGGAACCAGCTGCAGGAACCTGCTGGGGCTTTGTGGTGGCATCCCAGTGTGGGCTTCAGTGGAGGACAGCTTTGAACATGGATTTAGTACGGGTGAAATTCTGTGAGGTGGAAAGGCAGAGGGAACACCCCGTGTAGGATTTATTTCTGCATTTTAGCAGCCCTGTCCAAAGTGGAGGTGATTTCTGGGGCCAGTCCTCATGCTGAAAACTAACTAGAATACAGGCGATAGATCCAATAAACATAACCAACAGACTTTTCCTGAAGTGGATTGTACAGCTCTCTGTGTTTGGGGTTTTCTTTTCCGTGCCTGTTCTATGTGTTTATGATAAAAGAATACCTGAGAAGCTCAGCCGGCTCAGGGAGCCACTTACAGATTGTGTTAGCTGAAGAGCTCTCGCTGTGAGTTACGGATGAGAAATATACAAACTGCTGTATAGATGGCGGGTTTTCTCCTTTCCCCATTTCCCCGCCTTTTGTCACAAACCACTGTTGGATGTGTCACTCCTCTTAGTTTTCCTTTAGCCTCCTTCTGGAGAGCGATCGTGAACTGAGGAACCTGAATCTGAAACACACGTTTAACCCCAACGATGAAGAGGTTCAAAATAAGGTGACCCTGCACTTGTGATCAGATTCATAAAAAATGGCATTGGAAGATACCTGTTGTTGCTGCCTATTTTACAAGCACTGCTGTCACTCCTCCGGGGGCTCTGCAGAAGATCGTGGTCATGCGGTTTAAAGAAAACAGCAGTTCCTGTAATGAGTGTTACTAAGCACTAGGGATTTCATTGAAGTCTGGGCCACTCTCCTGCTCTCGCTGGGCACAGGCTCTGTGGCAGTTACTTTTGCAGGAGATGGATGCGCTCGCCTGTGTGAAAAGTAAAGGAACGGACACTTTGTGGTGAAAAATGGGGAAAGGTAAAACACCTACGCATTCCTCAAATTCTGTGGAACGCGCTCAATCTTCCTTCAGCCTACATAAGCCCCAAGAGCAGCTGTAGGCCACGTCCCCTCTGCGGGCAGCAGAACTGGTCCCCACCTCTCCTGGAAGGAAACTGCTGTGGGGCATCGCTCTTGGAGTGGGCTTGGGGATGTGGAGCCTGAAGGCCCCATCGTATCTCCTTCAGATCAAGATGAGTTTGGAGGTACACAATGTGCCTCCAGCTGGTGGATGCAGTATCTGATGGCCCCGTCCATCCTGGGGGACAGTGGGGCATCTGGGGGAGGGGGAGGGGGCTGGGAGACAAGGAGGAGGGAGAGAGATAAATCAGCAGCCCATTTTCTTGTATTCAGACCTCGAAGAAGATGGCCGTGTGGAAGAGATACTGGGAGTGCCTCTTCCTGTCTCATTTGTGATGCTCAGGCTGAAATTTGCTCTGCAAAATTACAGTATCTGGAGCCACTTGCTGCTTTTTCAGACTTAATATTCCAACAGCAGGCAGGAACATATTGATTTAAGCATAATAAATTTATATTTATGTAATTTTAATTTATTTTTAATTCAGCATTCTTAATACTGCCAGACCTAATTCTCCCCTCTCTCCATCTTTCAGACCAAGCCAGGACCAATCAGGGCAGCCAATTCTCACTCCAGGCGCTCAGCTGTGAGGTACTGCTACAACTGCTCCCGGAAAGGACACTTTGGATACGTAAGTCCCAACAGCCTCTGCCTCAGTGCTGACAGTGTCCTTGGGGAGAAAGGGGCTGGAAGAGCCAAGCAAATGCTGCCAGAAGGGCTGCTCAGATGAAGGGCTCGTGACTTTGGACCGCTGCTGCAGTCAGCGGAGGCCAACGCATAAAGTGGTCTCATCCATCTGACTTAGAGATACAGAGGAAGATAAAAGTTACTATCTCTCCTTAGCAGGTTTATTGGTTTGTTCTTTAAATCTTAAGTCAAAATGAGACTGCCTGGGAGAGACAACATTTGTTGGAAAACAGGCAGTTGCTGAACAGAGCTTTTTGCTTTCTTGCTTTCTTTCTTTTCTTTCCATGGCTGATGGGATGAAATATTAGTTTCTTACTGCCGTGTTCAACAGCATGTCGGGTTTTTCACCACAACCAGCCCAACAATTGGAAAGCCTGTTCTAGGAATTCTCCCTTTCTGCCTGCTTTTGATGAGCCTTATTTGTAGTTTCTTAGACTAATTCGACATCTGAATTAAGTTTGACATCATCCTTCTGTAAGGCGCACACAGAATCCCAGGGCCATTTTAGTTGGAAAAGGCCTTTAAGCTCATCAGGTCCTACAGTGAGCTGTACCCAGCTTGGTGAAGGAGGACAGCATGACCCTCACCTGCTTCAGTGAAAACAGGAGGAGTGACATATCTTCTGGGGATGCTTGCTGGAGTTTATCACCTTTCTCAGCCCTGGGTCATGATGAGTACAGCTCTCTACCTGCAGATACCAACCCCAAACAAATACTAGTTCTTTTCTTTTATGGAGTAAGTCCAGGAGCCACAAATATTCTAGAAAATGAATGTCACCCATGTGCTGGACGGATTCAGTTTATAGTACTCTACAGCTTTGAGATCGCAAACTCCCAGCAATTCCTTCCTCCTCTCCCCCGCACTCTGTGTGTTGACTACGACTGCTGTTGAAGACAATCGTTAAAAGCTTGCTACCGTGCTAATCCCTGTGTGGAACAGGGGACAGGGTGGGCAGGTGCTCTGGGATCTTCTCATGGCAGAGCTGAAAGATAAACAGAAGAGTTTTAATGCTGAGCTGTCTTTGGAGACGAGTGAAGAATTTTCCTTCGAGTGCTGTGTTGGGGCCATCGCATACACCTGGGACATGCTCCTGCCCATGCAGCTGGGTGGGAAGGGTCAGGGAATGAGCAGCCATTGCAACCCAAGCTCAGTAAGGGACAAATATGTCCCAGCAGCCTGGTGTCACCCCTGGCATGGCACTGCCCTGGCTGTGCTGCAGGAGCCCGATCCCTGGATCCATGTGCAAAACATCTGCTAAAGGCACGGCCACCCACGATGCAGCTTGTTCTGCCTGCGCTTTGGGGCCAGAGCTGACAAACCTGCAAGTTTTCAGTGAGAGCTGCACCTGTTACACAGAACCAGCTTAAAGCCCCTGCACTAATACAGACACTAGAACGAGCATATACAGTAAAAACTGAAGTGGGATGGGACTGGAGAAATGAGATGAATGCTGGCTGCAGATGAGGAGCATTTCACAAAACTGTCAAAAAACAGATCTGAGAATGGCAGACAGTCATAGATACAGATAAGGCTGCTGTAAAAATAGTTGGTAAATACCTGGGAGGAGGTAATAGTCATTAATTGGATAGAACATGGTAGAAACTGTGTAAAACCAGTAAGGGAGTAAAGTGACTCCAGGACATTTTATGGTTCTCTAGCTTAAAGCAGATGAGATTTTTACCAGCATACGAGGAGCAGAGGTTGCCTGAGCAATGAGTGGCTGAAAATGGGTAAGTCAGTAACACAGAAGGGCAGAGATACCAGATCTTTCTACAGGCAGGCAGAAGAATGTCCAGGACATGTATCAGACTAGGAATGATACCTGAGTACTTGCCCTCAAGTCACTAAACCTTCTGTCCCAACATGGTCAAGGAGATTGGGCCAGCAGCCTGTATGTGCCCCTTCACACAGCCTGGCTGGACATGCAGCGTCTCCAAGACCACAGCTCTCACCGGCCGCAATCAGCGCCCGAGTCCGTGTGGTGAGCAGCTCTTAGGGGTTGAAAAGTCTGCCTGTAATTTAAGGGTAAAAAAGGGGGTTTTGTTTGTTTTTTCTTTAAAGTAAATATTTTCAAGCAGATAAAAATTACATGTGATGACAAGCATCTCTTGTCGTTTTTCCATTTCCGCTTCCCAGGAACCTTCTCTATTGCTTTTTCTGAGCAGTGTAAGCAGAATAATTACCAACTGACCAAGGAGAAGAGGCCAGGGTTTGTTTTGTGTAGACACACCACCATCAGTGCTTCCCAGTGCAGGACTCCTTGCTCTTGTTGCTATCCAGTCCAGTTTAGGAACACCTGAAGTTCTTGTCCTTTGCTGGGGAGACTTTCCCGACAACAGAGGCAAGGGAGAATTCTTGCCCAATCCTAGAGCTGGACGTGCAGTTCCAGTAAGGAGGTTGCTGAGGATCAGTTCTCGTGGTCTGTAGCAATTGAAATGGTGAGAACATGAAGTGTCAGATGTTCCAACACCTAGCAATTATGTCTCCTGTATCTGCTGTATTGTTTATTAAGACGGTCATGTTTTAATATAACCTAAGGTTTTAATAAGGACAAGAAATCTTATTTTCTTTAGTAGACTTCATGTCATAGCTCATTTCATTGCAGCCCACACATCCAAAGCATTGTCTGTTGTGGGCCGTAATAAAGGTGTTGTCATTTTGAGGGGCATCCCCTAGGAAAGTTAAGAGAGAGGGTGAGTTAATGAGTGAGGGTCGATTAATGAGGGACAGCCCACTGCATTATTCAGACTGCAGCAAGTTCTCAAGGCAGCAGGGGTAGGGGACAGTGTGGTGTCGGCAGATGTGCCTCCCAGAACTCCTCGGCAGGTTGGTAGCCTGCTCGGCTTTCTGTCCTCGGCGCGATACTTCTCATCTCCTGGACGAGACCGTCCCAGGAGTGTTTAACGGGGCACAGTGCGTGGCAGCAGTGGCAGCTCCACGAGCAGGGAGGATACAGGCAGGCACATGGTGGGCGATGCCGAGCTGAGCGTTCATGCAGTGGAGATCAGGAGGAGCGTTGATTTGAGTGCCATTGGCATTTCATGCCCGACGGCTTCTCTGTGAGCACATTAACTAAACAGCAGTAACAACTGGGCCCCATGCCCGCAGAGAAGCCCTAGACCGCATGCAGGACCTCAAGCAGTGCTCAGGTGTCACAGTGACAGGAAGGTGTCTTTGCCCACTCCTGCGTGAAGCCTGTCTGTGTTGTTTGTAGCAACTCTTTGGCAGTGTTTAGTGACAATATTTTCTTTCATTTACTCCAGATAGGCAGCCACCTTTGTGCCCTGCCTGAAGGCCACTCTGAGGTTTCACTCATGTGAAACACAAGTATTTGAAGTGGCACTTCTCTGATACGCTTTTCTCTCATCTTAAATCAGAGGGAGGCAGATGGAGGAGCTGGGAAGGGTGAGAGAGGAGGTTTCTTTGTGGTGTCATAGCTGGCTGTTCAAGGTGTTCAGTGTGAAATCTGTTTGCCTTCTGTGATACATGTATCTCAGGAGAACAGCCTTGGGCGACAGGTAGACTTGCAGGCCCCCCCCTAAGTCCCTTTCAGCCCAATTTCGCAATGGGGTAAGGATGAGCCCTCAGGTTCCAGCCACGAGCTGCTGTTGCTCATCCGCACTCCTCCTTGCACATGGAGACAAGACATGTTTTGTCACACCACCTGACAAAACCCTTTGGGAGGACAACCTGATTCTTCGTCTAATTTCAGCCAAGCAAAGGACAAAGACAAGCTGAGAAATATATTTCATATCTGAAATGCGTCTTTGATGTGCTCTGCCTGTGAAAAAGAGAGGGGAGGAGGCAGGAGGACACAGAGAAGGTGGGTGATGGAGGTGGCACTGAGTGGTGAAAATAGCAGACGCAAGAAGGGAAGCTGCTGAGCTTGTAGTGGGGACATCAGGGTGAGTGAAAGCTCCTGGCAGTTTCTTGAGGGGATGGCAAGGCCCAGAGCTCACTGATTTGTGCAGTATCCGAGAAGTGGAGAGATGACATTGCAGAACACAACAGGTAACAAGCAATTTACGAGGAGAAGAAGACATCAGTTAATATCGCAGGGTACCCTGAGAGAAAGACGGAGCCGCAGGAAGCACCCCAGTTAGCCCAGCTCAAAAGACATCGCTAAAACCTTGGCAAGGTGAAAGCATTCACATTCTGGGTTCAGGGATCGGGAAACAGGCTGACATGCACGTGGTGCAAGAGCCTAGAGCCTTCCTCCCCTCAGCTGATGGCTGGGGATCTCTTCCTCTTCCCTCCAGCCCAGTGTGCTCGCACAGTGGTATCCTGCAGGACGTGCTTTCGTTCTGTGTCTGTGGGAGAGCTGTGTGCAATCAGACACTCTGTCCTGGATGCGGGGGCTGTGTGGGCAGGACACTGCCCCTGGCCACCCATCACCGCTCACTCTGTCCCTCAGCCCACCCTGCCCTTGCGATCTGCCATGTTTCTGCACAAAGGACCCAGGCTAAAGGAGCTCCCATGCAATTAGGAGTATTTTGAGGAGACGACTGTGTGTGCAGTTGTGCTGGAAGGTGGGGGGGGGGAGGGGCGGTGCCAGAAACAGCGAAAGTCAGTGGAGGGGTGACTTCTGTTTTTCATTAGAAGAGTTTTATTGAAGTTAGTTTGTCTGTGTGCACAGGAGGGATTATTGGATGGCAGTAAAATTATCAGTGTTCAAAGAATCGCTGGCCACATCCTCCATAGGAATATTCCAGCACCCACAGAATTTCCCTTCCACACCCAGTGACCATACGTGTGTTTTGCAGGAGTGCTCAGAGAGGCGGATGCATGGGAGCATGTTCCCAACTTCCCCATTCATCTACTGCTATGACGATGAACACGAGATCAAGAAAAGGGCGAACAGATTGAAAAGAAAGATCACAGGTATGGTATGTTTTGGGAGAACCCTCCCGCCTTTCAGTGTTTTGCAATATTTTCTTCTGTGCTCGCTGCTTTCAGAAATATCCTGGGACTATTTTCCTGTGTTGGGAAAAACTACAGGGATTTGGACACGTAATCTAATGGTAGTAACAGATTTGTGACTTCATTCATCCATGTCTGTCATAGAATTTTATTGTGTCAAAGCCACTATGTGGGCGTTCGCAGATGTTTTAATTCTAAAAAATCCTCTGACACTAAAATGCTATAAACTAGCAGGAAGAGGATGAAAACGTGATCTGTTAAGATCTAGTCTATTGACAGAAAAAAAACCAACTACGAAAAAGTCTCTCAGACTGACTTTTTCTAACTAACTTCAGGCATAGCTAAGGAAAGCTGTGATGGCTCCAGCATCAGGTTGTCAGTTTTCTGCAGAGATATTGAAATCAACTGCTCTGTTTTTTACAGAACTACAGGAAGCCAGCCTTCTGCCGGAGCAGCCACCAGTACCATGGCAGCACGAAAAACATGGCGAGTACCACCACAAGAAAAAGAGCAAGCATCAGAAAGAACACGGGAAGCATAACAGGGACGGCGAGCATCACAGGAAGATGAGGATGTCCCGGGCAAAGAAACCCAGAGAAGAGAAATGCAGAAGTAGTGCTGAATTTGGCCATGGTTTGGAGGAAGACTTCCCCAGAGGGTGCAAAAGGCAGGTGTGGAAGGGCAGCAAAATCCAGCACATGTCCATTTTCCAGGCGTTCCCAGGGAACAAGACTGTGTATGCACAGGAGACCCTGGAAGGTACTAGAAGGAAGAAGAAAAGGAAAAAGCAGAAGGACGCTAATCCTGATATTGATGAGAATTTATTCCTCATAAAGCAGAGGAGGAAGTCATCCAAACGGAAATCCTGGTGATGCAGAAGTAGACAGGCAGTACTGGCATTCGCTGGGTCTGACTCTGCCTTCTGTTTGTTTTTGTCCCTCTCTTGGCACACCGAATTCAAGTCCGTCCCCGCTCCCAGGCAGGAGTGCCCAGGCATCAGTCATGCACTGAACATCCAGCTCTGTTCCCGAAAGGGAGTGCGTGCTCCATGTGTTGAGAGCTGAACGCTTGGCAGGTGGGACTTGGAGCTCTTGCCTGGAACGGCTCTTCTTTTCAGCAGCCCCAGAATGGGCTGTAAGTTTGTTTTCTTTGCTTAGGGCAGGCGGGGGTGGGGGG